>NC_052501.1:8424661-8628491 GCF_016617805.1 Bactrocera tryoni
GTAAGAAATGTAAGCATGCTTTCAAATGCTTCCCTTTTCATGACTTTTTGCAAAATCTATGAAATATAATATATGATTTCTCATAATTGATCATTTTCCTGAACTCGTTTTAGTTTTAATTACGTTGATTTGCTGTAATTTTTCCCCCTAATCAATACCATATTGATCATCCCCTTTAATATATGCATAAATTTATATAAATTTGTGGCACCGGAATATATAAATACTGGCATATATACACATACAAACACTTATTTATTGCCACACATTATTGACATGTCGAAATCACTCAACATTCACGCTCAATAAAGCAACACCGCATATAAATGAGCGCCTAAAAGCGCGCCGCACTTTAGCGCAATAACACTTTTCCCACTCTCCCACTCACTCACAACATGCCACTGCCAAAATAAACACACACACACGCGCACAAAACTGTTCCCCACCAAACGCACTCAAGCTGCCGGCGATGCTTTTCCATTACTCTATACTCACTGACACTAACGGACACAACTTAAGACACACGCAAAGAGCGCAGGTATGTGCCGTTGACATTACCTACGATTTGACTACCGGTTATGCCGTGATAGCTGGAATTGAAGGTTCTACTTTGCTGGTATAATGCATGGGAGAACGATGGTTCACGTGATGACGACACGGGTTCCGTTACTTCGGGATATGTTGGCGATATTAGACTGATCGCATCAATATCGATATGGATTAAGTGGGGATCGGGTTGTGGGCGTGGTTGGTAACGCCACCGGTCGATCGTACTGCGTATGGCACGATCATTGTACGATGAGAGCCGCTCAATGGCCTCTGATAATCTGGTTTTGCATTTTATCGGCGCAATTGAGCCTTTGAAATTGGGGAACGGAGCGCTGGAACGCACTGAGCCCAAGGCGTCGCTGTCGCGCAGTCGCTGTATCCGAACGAGATGTTCCGACGGGCGCTTATCGTCCGAGTCGGTTGAGGCGAGCGATACACGCCCAGTCTCGACGCTATCGGTTCTGCTAATCGGTTGATTTTTCACCACTGGTGCACTTTGTTTCACATTTTTGCTGGCAGTTTGCACTACGTTGCCGCGTTCACTTCTCTGCAAGCTTTTTCTGACATTATATCCGCTCATAATTGTCATTTTGACTTTAGTTCCTTACAAATTGTCTGCGATTTCTTTTCGTAATAATTTTATTTTCTATTATTTGTGGTTTTTTCATTCTCATTTGTCTCTCAATTGACGAGTATGAAGCGAACATATGGTTGCCGATTACAGAATATTTTTGAATGAAAGTTTTAAGAGTGTTCGAAAATTATTGAAAAAGGTAGTAGAATGACTATGCATATATACATATATAAACATGTGAGACAATGCAAAGTCTCCAGCCTGACACATAGATGGTGCTACTAGAATTAAATCCTTATGATTTTTAGTTAGCCCTAACCATAAAAATGGTATCGAAAAGTCTATCAAGGAAACTATGTTAAATAAAAAACGCTATAAAATTTTGACGTCGACATATCCAAATCATTAAATAAAGAAAGGTGGAGTCAATGCATATGAGGTGTTCCAAAATTGTTGGTTCCACGCTTTAAGACTGAATCCGGATATTTTTCTTCAAAGTGCCACAAACGAGAAGTTTTTTATATCGTGCTCTTTAAGAGAGGCGAGAGAAACAGTTTTCTTGTATTGGGTACGATTTTTTGAAAACATTAGCTTTCTCTTGCTTTTATGGTACACGTAAATCTTATGCCACTCACAAGTAATGACCTATTTATGACAGAGATCTTAATATTTTCTGCCTAGTACCGAATTTGACTCCAAATTATATTTTTGTGTTAGTTTAGGGAAACAAATTTCTAGTTAAATTTGCTAGTCTTCCAGAACAATGCTGAATAACCGAAATTAGAAGAATTTATCACTAATTTTGTAAACAACGGATAGCAATATCAGCATATCACGCAATATTGTTGGAAGGTACTTTTTGTTGCACATAAAAAACGCTTACAAGTGCAGATAACGGCATGTGTTTATCAGCACCCCAGTCGTTGTAATCTAAACACGAAAAAAATCAATAACTTATTTAGATAAAAACTAAATATTTTATCAAAAATCAGGTAAAGTCGCACAAATACATATATATAGACACACACATACTACGCACAAATGTTCATTGAAATTGAACTGAAAAAAAAAATATATATATATTTTAAGGCAACGGCTTGAGCCGCAATTACAAAGAGAACAGAGGAGAGCACAAGCGCCGCTTGTCAGTTGCAATCTGCTTGCAATCAAGTGAGCACTCGAGCTAATTGAAAGCGAAAGAATCAAATGAGAAACTTGTAAGGAATCAGCGCTACTTACTATTGCGTCGGCAGCAGAGCTTATTGTGCCGTTTCAAGTACATTTTAGAGCGCCTCTACAGTCCACAGGCAATGCGTTGATCTACTTTGCTCACTCAAGGATGGCAAGCAATAATGGCGCGCGTTGCTTATAATGTGGGATAATTGCTGTTAATTTTTATGACGTAAGTATTTCTTAAGGCTCTGATACATGTTTTTCTGTCATTTATTCATTTTTTTTTTGTATTTTTATTTTATTTTTTACTTTATTATAAATATTTATTAATATATAAAAAAGTATATATTTATTTTTTTTTAATTAAAAACTGTAGTTTTTGTCTGTCATCATGAAACTAGTAAACGGTTTGGTATTCATTTTTCATTTCATTTTTATTTTCTGGTAATTTTGGGCTTTTTATTTGTTATTATCTGGATCCATAAAACTCTTTGGGTCATATTTTTATGATGTGGCTGATTTGTTAATCCTTATCATAATTTCTAGTTCCAGTAATTTGTGGTTATTGACTCGAATACTGCATAAATGCTTATAAGTAATTTTTGCTTTCAAATTATTTCTGTTAAGAACTATACTTTTCATATCAACAGTTTAAGCTTTATCTTTAAAATTTCAGATATTATCGATAATATTTCACTTAATAGGTATTTAATTAAAACCTTTTCATAACTACTGTTATGATAGTTTTTTAAGATACCATTACAGCCGATGCATACTTTTTAGGGAATTCTGTTTCACCAACATCACAAAGAAAATTCAGTAACTTTAACAATTATATGAAAATATTGAGATAATTTTCGGACACTTTTCGATGATTCCTTAGTACAAATAAAATATGATATTTAAAAAAAATTATTTTGCTAAGTTGGTAGGACTCTCCTTAATTACTGTGCCAAATATGAGTTCGATCTGTCAACCAATTCGTTTACAGCAACTGCTTAAGTCGGTGCACCTCAGTAGTGCGTTGCGTCTTTTACAATGGATAAGAATCTCGAACAAAGAATTTGTCTCAAATTTTGTATTTCTAACCAAATTTCGTGCACGGAATATTTCCAAATGTTGTAAAAGCTTACTGTGATACAGTTTTATCAAAATTACAAGCCTACGAGTGGTACAACGCCTTCAAAGACAGTCGAGAGATCGTTGAAGACATGCCCCGTTCTGGGCGACCTTCGACCTCTACAACTGATGAAAGTATTAAAAAAGTGAAGCATATGGTGCTTGAAAGTCATCAGACGAGTGTTAGGGAGATGGGAAGACAGCTTGACAACTCTCGCGTGTCTGTTCGCATGATTTTGGTGCATATTTTGGGTATGTAACGCGTTCTTGCTCGCCTCGCTCCGATAAAGCGAATTTTTTTCAAAAGAGTCTCTTTGGACATGCTTGATCGAGCGAATTCCGTTCCCACATTCATGGTGAGCCTTATTGCTGCCGAGGAAATATGGGTTTATGAGTTTGGCATGCAAAGAAGATAACAATCATCGAAAAGGAGGGGGAAAACCGAGCCGAAAACATTGCTCATTGTTTGTTTTTTTTTGTTGATAATCGGGGTTTGGTGCATCGTGAATTTGTTTCGAAGGAACACTAAGGATTTCTGTTAGGTCGTGTTGAGGCGTTTGCATGAGAATATCCGTCGAAAACGGCCGGAATTATGGAAGAACAATTAAAGAATTGTACGCGATGATAATGCAACATCTCATCGAGTCAGGATTGTGACCAAATTTAAAGCCAAGAACGCAATGAATATCATCGATCAACCACCGTGTTCACTAGATTTGCCTACGTGCGATTTTTTCTTGTTCTTCCAATGGAAATTTCCGCTTAAAGGAAACCGTCGATCGAAGAACTAAAACAAAATTCGTTGAAGGAGCTGAAGGCCATTCCAGAAAGTGCTTATGAAAAGTGTTTCGAGGACTGGAAAAATTGTGGCTTCAGTGAATTACATCTGGTCGGGATTGCTTTGCAGGCGACAAAATGAATATTGATGAATAAATAAATATTTTGCGTTTTATTTATCATTTCCGGGTACTTTTTTGGCACAATGTATATCCCAGGCTTCTGAACAATGTTTCAGTATAAGTCCAGTACATGAGAATTTTCAAAGAATTCCAAACATAAACGTCAAACACGCGTCTTTACTTTGACAGTTTAGTCACTTTGCCATCTCTGTTCATCTGTAGTCTCATTTTGTGCTCGTTTTGAATATTTTTCTTGCTCAAACACGAAAAAAAAAATAATTTTTTACAAATCTGTTATGTCTTATCACCATAGGCGCCATATGTTAATTAATAACAGTAAAAAAATGAAAGAAGTGCAAAGCGGCTGTGTCAGTTAGCATAATATATACATACATATATATCAATTTATTTTATTTTTATTATTTTTGTTATATTTACTAATTAATTAATTCACAATAAATTAAAATACATGCGCTTAAACGCGAAAGAATACAAATGTGCGGCGCCGCGTGTAGTCTTTGCCACGTTTTTGTAAACTGAATATGAAAAAAATACTCTGCAGCCATGTACCCACTGTCTGTCTGTCCGCTCTTCTAGTTTTCGAGATAAAAATTAGCGCGCTTATTTCGCAGCTGCTGACTGAGCTGCTGAGGGGTGTAAATGGGTGTAAAAATGCCAGCTGAATGGAGTCGCACGGATTCTCGAAAAACGCAACGCAACGCCACGCCACGCCACGCCACATAAATAACGGCAAATATTGAACAGTATAGATAGCAGGCAGCAGTAATAAATAAAAGGACGCAATATGTAAGGAGATAGCAGTTAGTGAGAATAATAACAGTGACAAAGAAAAAACGAAAAAAAAAATTGGAACATCAATGCTTATAAGGGTGGCACTGCAGGGAGTCATATGACACAGTTTTTTATTTTTTTTTATAGATGAAAATGAAGAAGATTTTGTACTTTATTTAATTTGTTTTTAAATTTCTATTTTTTATATTTTTTTGTAGTTTTTAATACTTGATTGCAGCACAAGTTTTTAGTTGAGTCTTATTAAATATTTTAGGCCCAATATTTGTCAATTAATATTGGTAATATGTGGTATATATTTTTGTCTAATTAGCCCTGTTTCACACCATGATGTTAATATTTTTTGTCTGTTTTGTAATTTTATTGCCGTTTAGGGTGCATATTTCAATTGATGAGTAGAGAATATTTACATTTAATATTTAAAAACTATTTTCAAATAATTTTTTTAGCGTAAACCTGCATTATTAGCTGAAAAATGCAACTCTGGCTAGTCTAAACTCAACTTAATTTAAAGCTAATGCTGAATTCATATATGTAGTTTCATATAATTAAAAAAAAAATTTGTTGTATCATTGAGATAGGCTTATACAAGATTAAATATTTACTCAGTGTGAATATAGACTTATATGATTATAGTGATCTCATATAACAGTGACTCAGTAATTTGATTTAACTTAAGTTAAAGATAACACAGATTATGCAAATCGGAGCGGAACTGTAGCAGTTTTCAACGCAACAAAAAAAATCCAAAAAATTAAAAACCAAAACTAACCCTTCATAGGTGTGTAAAAAGATTTTTGTCATCGTTTTCCGATCTGAACAAGTTCAACAGAAATTATAGTTTCACTTTGTCGAATTTCGAAAAGTTACCTTGTCAAAAAAAGGTTTTCATTTAAGGACTTGATTACTGTCAGTTCCTATGGAAGCTATAAGCTATAGTAGTCCAATATCGGCAGTTCTGACAATTGATCAGCTTTTTGGTGAGACAAGTACGGGTGCAAAATTTCAGGTCGATATCTCAAACATGGCGAAAATAATGGACTTATGTACGTGGTAACCTACCGTTAACGGCCCAGCCTCACGGTGCTTGAAAGTATGTAAATCAAAACAATGCGTTGATCAGCGCCACAAATAATTCATACTTTTTGCAAGTATTATTTGGTTCCAGTTGGTCCGGTGGACGAAACCTCTTTTTCTCCTTGATTGGGTTCGAAACCTTAGCGTACTGTGGATCCGGCACCCGGCCGCAGTGCGGCTCCAAACAGAATTTTCAATTCTAGCTGCCTTTAGCTTAAACGAAGTTCCCCTAAGGGCCAAACCCAATATGCAAATTGAAGCGGACTCCAAGGGCTAACTGCTACCCGTGGTACCAGCTTTAAGTCTTCGGTTAGAGCTTGTAGCTCGTGCTACTACCAATACAGCACCCATCAAACTCTATGACTGGTCACATTTGTCACTTGAACTGCAAATGTCTTTTCATTAGAAGGAATCTCATTCAAAGTCGATAATATCAGTTCAAGCTAAGTACTATAGTACTATTTCTAACAAGACTACGCTGAAATTTGGAGGCAAGCTAAAAAACAGACATAATGCATATTGGAATTTAGTCGGCTCTTAAGACGGGCCTACCTTACTGCGGGCAAATTCTACAGACGGACATGGCTAATTGACTCAATTCGTTAGGCTAATCATATATGGGATCTTATTAGGAGTTAGAAACTTAAACCAAACTTAATATACCAGTTCCGGTGGAAAAAATAAAGGTATAGGGTAGGGAACAGCATTTGATGTACGAGTACTCATAACAGCATTGCAAATTAGGCTGTGTACACAGTGGCGCAAATCAGCTGTGAAATCAAAAATATACATAAATGAATGTGTAGTTTGAAGCCTAAATATACATATTATATAATTTTGCCCCTCATTCCGTTTTCACTGTTTTGCTTCACTCTGCACTTCACCAAGTCTATCACAATATATTACAAATCTGTTTAGCTTGAGTATTGTATTTACAATTTCACTTTCCTACAGGGCCACAAAACGCCTAACACACACACCCACACCACTGCATTATGCCACGCACATTTGTCTATATTTTGCATGAAAGCGTGTGTTTTCGGCCGTGTGAGAACCAATTAACATCTGATAAGATAACATCCGTGTCGTTCGCCGAGTTTTTAGATGTTAGTATATTCTCGTGTAACTTCTATCTGCGTGTTTGCTGATATTTTACTATCTTTTCAGCGATATTTTGTTCTCGCTTTATATCACATTATGGCACATTTTTTCATGTTCACTTTTATCCGCCGAAGGTTATCACTGCCTTTTGTTGTTGTTTTTCTGTTTACTATGCAATTACATTTTTTGTGAAATGCGATAAGTAGTAACGAAAAATGAGTGGGGCGTTGTTCAAAAAGCCAGTTGATGTTGCAACTATTGTGATTGAGTGTAAAAAGCTATTAGTATTTGAATATTTTGTGAGAAAAATAATTTTAGTTTTTTTATTCTTATGTAGTTACGATATGCTTACGAAATTTAGGCATTTTAATATAAAAAATTTAATTTTTTAATAAAATAATTTGTTGAACAGATTTTAAAAATTGTTTTGTATATTAGGGTGGCTCATAAATGAGTGAAAAAGTTTATCTTTGACGAGCTGAGTTGTGTTGCCATGTTCGTCTGTGTGCCTGCATATAACAAAATATTTTTGAAAACTGTTTTATATGTTAGGGTGGTTCATAAAATACAAATGAGTTGAAATTTTGAATTTTGACGAGTTGAGTTGTGTTGCCATGTTCGTCTGTCTGTCTGTATATAACAAAATATTTTTTGAAAACTGTTTTATATGTTAGGGTGGTTCATAAATGAGTGAAAAAGTTGATCTTTGACTATCTACAACGATATTGCCATGTTCGTCTGTCCGTCTGCATTTAACAAAATATATTTTCGAAAACTGTTTTATATATTAGGGCGGTTCATAAATGAATGAAAAAGTTGATCTTTGACGAGCTGGGTTCATATAGCCATATTCGTATGTCTGTCTGCAAACAATAAAATATTTTTTTGAAAACTGCTTTATATATTAGGGTGGTTCATAAATGAATGAATTGAATTTTGACGAGCTGAGTAGATTTTGCCATATTCTTCTGTCTGTATGCCTGCAAATAACCAAATATGTTTTGAAAACTGCTTTTTATATTAGGGTGGTTCATAAATCAATGAAAAAGTTGATCTTTAACGAGCCGAATTGATGTATTCATGTACGTATGTCTATCTGCATATATACGCGAACTATTCCCTCAGTTTCTCTCTAAGGAACTGCTTATTTGACGGAACCGCTGACATTCTTGTATGGAAAAATGTTTTATTTTATAAGATATTTCCCTGAAATTTGACATGCATTACTGCTCGAGGTAAAAGTACAATTTCCGTAAAAATTGTTTTGATTGGACCACTATAGCATATAGCTGCCATACAAGTTGACCGATCAAAATCAATAAAATGTCTATGTGGACCATATTAAGCTATAAAAGATTCAACTGTGAAGGATATCATAGCTGCGGTGCTGTCGAAGTTAACGTTTTTTCGTATTTTTTATTCATTAATCAAATTAAATGTTTATGTCAAACACTTTACCACTCTTCAAACAGCATTTTATGACATCCAAGTTCCATTAAATCCTTTTGCTATAATTCACTGAATTTGTCACTAAAATTATTGCAATGAATGCACTTGTTACTATGCGCTGCCGCCAAAGGCAACATTTGAAGTGGCAGCATTACCTGTAATGACAGCGTTGTGCAGTCAAATCGCAGCAGTGCTGCCATAATAAAGCAGCAGACAAGATAACACACGTCGCAAGCCGCACACGACTAAAAGCCGTTTGGAGGCATACAAATACAGCAGGTCAGCAACTGTGGTGGAAAGCATGCCTCGCTGCCAGCTGCGCAGGCACAACTGACATAACTGACAGCTGTCAATTCCATTCGAACAGCCGCAGTCGTTATTTACGCAGCAAAATGGAAAATATTTTGCTCTGCAGGAAAAAACGCTGAATCGAATTTGATTGGTTGCATATAAACGTTGCAACAAGCACAGCGGCGCACTTCAATTTGCGGCGAGTAAAGCGTTCACAAATCAGATAATTTGATTGAATCGCGAGTTACGTATACGCCCCGGTGCACGGTGTACTTATTACATTTAGTTTGTATGGCAGTATAAATGTATACATACGACCGTTCATACGAACGGTAGCGCTGTTGGCTGTCGCCTACTTGCCACAACAATCCGCTACGCACTCTTCCCCCTTGCGCCATTTTTTTAGTCGCTTGTGATTTCAACGAATTCGTGATTTTCAATTCAAAATCAATTTTATTGCCACTTGAGCGAGAGTTGGTGCGCCAACCTTCCATAATGCAATTGCTGGCGTAGCGGCAGGCACGAACGATCGCCCAGTGAGCAAAATACTTGCAATTGGTGATAAAAAGTGGACATAGAAGTTTTGGAGGTGGCCTTATCAAGAGATAAGTAACATATTTGTGATACAAGTTTTTTTTTATAAAATTGTAATTAATTAAAATCAATTAATATATTTTTATATCCAGAATAGGACATATTAAGTTTACCACAAAGTTTCTAATACCCAGTAGAAAAAGTTGGAGAGTCATCTAAAGTACATATCGTCACCTAAAATGCAAATAAACGTATCACTCTTCATAAGTTTGAAGGCAAAGAAAAAACGATAAAATAGAAACCAGTCATATTGAAAAAAAAAATAGAGTTTTGGTTATAAAGTGGTTATATATTGGTTATACATTGGTTATATATTGGTTATATATTGGTTATATCTTGGTGATATATGAAATTTCTATACATGTATAATGGATATAGTGAATCGTTAGCTAGAAAAACTTGATTTTTATTTTTTTGATGATACGTTGTTTTGCATTTTAGGTGACGAAATATGTACATATATAGATGATCAGCATGATGAGCGGAGTTGATTATTTCATGTCCTTCTGATCACACAGTTTTTGAGATACCGATCTGAAATTTTGTGCACGTCTTCTGCTCTCAAATATGCTGCTCATTTGGTGAAATCATCGATATCGATGCCACTATAGCATATAGCTGCCATAGAAACTGATCGATCCAAATCAGGTCTTTGTATGGAAAACTTTTTTAGTTTGCGAGATATATTGACGAAATTTTCAACAAAGTATTTTTTAAAGCAGCGCTACATCCTCTGCTCATATTTTTCAGATCGGCCAACTATAGCATATGGCTGCCATAGAAACTGATCGATCCAAATCAGATCCTTGTATAAAAAACTTTTTTATCTGAAAAGATATCTTCACGAAATTTGGTACAAGTTATTATTTCTAGCAGTGCTACAATGTCCTAAAATATTGTTCAGTTCGAACCACTATAGCGTATAGCTGCCACACAAACTGACCGCTAAAAATCAGGTTCATGGCATTCTGGTTGACTGGGTGGTGTTTTATCTGCATTTAATATGCGCTGCAGTGCAAATGTTTTTAGTGGCGCAATTTAACGCAACTTAGCATGCAGTGCCACGCCGCATTGGTGTTGACGTCGGCGTTAACGTTGGCGTCAGCGGCGACAGCGATGCAGTGACAATGCAAATTTGTTTAATGACGCTTATTGAATTGTTGGAAAAGTGCGGCTTATCTGCCGCTCCTACCGCCAACACCCACACACACACATATTTACATATACACACATATATACATGTATACCGCAAGCGGAGCGAACCAACAAGCGCTGGTATGCACGTGCTGCACGCTACACTTATCACTGCTGCTGTTATTGTGGTTGTTGTTATTGCTCCACAACTGTACATGCTTTCCAACGGCATTTTTTCTAGTTGTGCGTTGATTGCAACACAGCCATTGCTTTTGTGGTTGTTGCCCGCTCGCTTACTCACTTTGTTACGTGCGCACGGTGCACATGTTTGTTGTTTTTGTGTTCTTGTTGTTGTTTGCTTATTGCATTTGCTAATATGCCGCATAATTTTGTTTGCGTTGCACAGCCAAATATGGCTCAATTAAATTTGCATATCTTTCTCAGCGATCGCAACGTCAGCATGCAGCCTGGCGCTGCACTCGCCTGTGTACGTGTGTGTGCCTTTATGTGTGTTGTTGTGTGCTTTTGCGCAAATTTTGCACAATTTATAGAAAAGTTTTGCGCAATTATGCAAATTTATTTTATTCAATTATCTTGGCATAACTCAAACAACAGCAACAACAACTAGCACACCTAAAACTATCTGGTGTCTTAATCGATGGCTTCAAAGCGCCTGGCAAGCGCTGTGATTTATGTTTGCTTCGCAGGTAAGCGATGGTTGTCGAGATAAAAACTGTATACTTTTAGTATGCGGGCTGACGAAGAGAACTCTTGGAAATATTGAAAATGTAAATTTTATGCGAATGCAATCAGAGCCGAGCGGTGGTAGAAGGCCATACGGTAATTTATCGGTGGTCAACAACTGACATAAATGTTTGAAAAATTATCTACGTTACTCAGAACAGCATAATACAGTTGTGTGTAGAATTATAAGACCAAAATAGGAGAGCGCTGCGGTTTTGTGTCATATTATAAGAAGTCATTGCAAACAGATTCCCTGTGTTGCAAAAGCCCATTATATTCTAAATTTGTTTTTCAACATTAAAACTACTTGCAAATTATTCAGAAGTTCCAAATCAATGAGTGTTATGTTCTTAAAGAGCAAAGAACATAACCCTTGAATTAGCTTCATAAAATCTTATAACTTAACCTGTCTAAAAGAAACCTTTATATTCATCAAACTATGTATACGAGTTTACGACCTGAAAGAGAAACATAAAACTTAACTTCACTTTTTCGGCACCTAAAATTCGATCTGAAATTAAGGGTTTATATACAATTAAAATTTTCTAAAACTCGATTTTAATTTCAGAGCTTCCAGTTCAGAGACACAGTGGGCACCGCAAAACGTCTATTCCGCGAAGGGCTTTCGGAGATCAGCTGCAGTTCCTTTTCAAATAAATATTTTTACTTACGCTAAATCTT
The DNA here is from genome assembly GCF_016617805.1 of Bactrocera tryoni. Lineage (NCBI taxonomy): Eukaryota > Metazoa > Arthropoda > Insecta > Diptera > Tephritidae > Bactrocera > Bactrocera tryoni. Next base: position 8,436,857 of record NC_052501.1, read on the forward strand.
AAAATACAGCTAAAAGATAGCATAATATGTGTACAAATTTTTGGATTAATAAATTTAAAGTTTTTCTCAGAAAAAATTCTGTAAAATTCGCATTTTTTTGGCTTTCTAGCTGTATATAACGCTATAAAAGGCATTGATCGAAGTGAAATAATTGTTCAGAGGATTTCTTCATTCCAGTTTGTTGAGCTTTAAAATCTGAATTAATTCTGAATTCTGAACTTTCTCTCTAGTCTTGAATTTCTTTAGGAAATCTCACCGGTGTTGACCGGTATATATGGTATAAAGTCTAATAGAAGTTCGAAAATTTTTATATTAAGTATATGAGCCTTATGTAAACATTTATCCGATTTTTCACAGGTTTGACCGAAAGGCATATTAGCAACATACAAATTTCGAAAGTTTAGTTGTAACGGGTGATCCAATTAGAGGTGCTGTTTTCAATATCCTTTTTGACAGGTAACGCGTGAGCCTGAACAACGATTACAAATCGTTCAATTTTATTACGAAAATCCACTTTCTGTAAAGAATGTGTTTGGCGCACTTCGCTCAACTTATGGTCAATATAATCGGTCAACTCAGCGTACCAATCGCCACAACATCACCCATATTTAGGCCCAGCATTCATTACTGGATGATATTCGACCGAATAGATCACGTCCAGCACGCAGTGAAGAAAATATGGTAACCGTAGCTGACAGTGTACACGAAGACCGTGGAGAGTCCATTCGATCGCAGCAACTCGGACGGACGTATGGAACGATTTGACGCATTTTACGTCTAGATCTTAAATGGAAGGTATACAAAATACAGCTTTTGACCTCGACCTTTCCAAGCGACATCGCTATGCTCTATGGACTCTTGAAAAGTACCAAGGAGATTCCACGATTACGAGCCAAATTTTGTTCCGCTTAGCTTCAGGCCTAAGAGCAGAACATCGTGTGTGTGATCTCCAGTTACGAGTTGAAATGCTTGAACGAGACGTCGAGAATTGAACTTTATGGATGGACTATCTGAGATATAGCCAACACTTGAAAAGGATAATCTTCTAAAAATAAACTCTAAAGAGTGTTCTTTCAAAAGATAATAAACATTCCCCATTAAATTTGAAGTTTCGGTATTTTTTCTTTAAAAAAGAAGGCAACCTCAAAATCTATCACCTTTTACATAAATAAGTGAAGTATAGAGCTCCTGAGACGAGGGATTTCACTGAAAGGTGAGTGGTGCCAAGACCTTTGTCCAATAATGAGACAGTCTCTTATGAAACCCATTCATTTCAGCTCATTTGTAAACAGCAAGTCACTTTTAGTAGTTTAGAGTGGGTGTGGCTATCGTCAGATTTCAGCTATTTTCATAGTGTTTGAAGAAGTGCTAGGGTACAATTTTATATCTAAAATTTTCTAAATTTTCTGCTTAGCTATACAAATTTATATGACTTCGACTAGCATTTTGTGTTCGTGGAAATAGTCTGAAACTGCCCATATGTTCATTCAATGACAAGGCAATTTTCATCATTTCAGCCGTAATTTTTGTAAAATTAATTAACTTGTGATGCTAAGTTGCTTCCTTATGATTTCTGTGCGCTTTAAATTTAATATCAAATACGTCTATGCATTTAACTTCTACTTTCTAGCTAAAATGCCAACTACAAAGTTCAAAATATAATGAATAAAATCTTCGTTGAATTTTCAACGTTGTGCCTCCACAAATACGAGCTCACTTTTTGTGCACAAATCAAAAAAATTTAGTACAATATTTGATATCAACAAATCCCCAAGGTAAGCAATCACATTTATTTTATTAATAACTTTTTTTGTTCTATTCTGTTTATTAAGCAACCGTAGATACGAAAAAATAAGTGCTAGATACGCATGTCACCCAGTAGGAAATATATGTCATAACTAAAAGTTGTCGAAAAAGTGGAAATGAAATTGCAGCCATGTATAGAGGTTCAAACAAGTGAGGAAACTTCTCTTAGCGTCATTCAATTGGGAGTGGCCAGAAACGATACTTTTACATATGGCTTAAGCAGCTCACGACTTCCCGTCTTACACCAAATATCCTCTGGGTAGCCAAAGAACATCCGTTTGAAGGCGAGCTAAAGCGAAAAGGCGAATCATGCCTCCCCACGTAAAAAAAAAAAACGCCCCAAATGAAAAGGAAGCAACAGTCTTTGCGCTGTTGTAAATTCGGCTATAACCGAGAAGCTTACGTTTGTATGTATGTTTTATATATCTTCGATAACTCTTTAATCTGTACCTTTGAATCAATTGAAACACTTAATTTGAGTTTTGCCATTATTTTAGTCGAGACACGTACCATTATGACGCTATAATGAGCTGATTTTAGTGAGTACACACACCAAAAATTTTTGGGTACACTTCTTCGAAGATGCAGTTTGGTTTGAATTGTTGAACGAAGAAACGGAAATGTTCACCGTTTGTTTTAGATATCTTAAAGGCACCTCAGTGATTGTCAGTCTTCACATGGGAAAATGAAATGAAATTATCGAACACTTACCTCATGCTAGTCGTCCATCTACTTCGGTTAATGATAAAAACAACGAAATTTAAAATCTTCATATTGGTATCAGAGGATTTCAACATCTCTTATGGATCGACTCACACATTTTAGTTAAAGTTTTGGGCGATAATCATGTCAAACTACTTTGAGATGACTCAAATATTTTGCAAAAACGGCGACGAGAGGTTACTAAAGATAAGACTGATAACGTAGCTGAGGGCGCTACATTCGTCAAAGTCATCACAAATGCTGACTAAACGTGAATTAATGAATTTGGCATCGAAACTGTTCAAAAATTTAGCGAATGACGTTCCAAAAATCAGCCTAAACCCGAAAAATCAAAATTTGCTGAGTGCAATGAAAACCATCCTAGCGTAGGCTTACAGCAGATGTATGGAAAATTTAACTTTTATTCGCTAAGGAGCTTATATTAAAGGCTATAATAAATAACTATATTAAAATCCTTAAAAAATTTGTTGTTATCAGTCCAAGTCAAATTTGATCATATATATGCTGTCACATTTTAAGCTTACAGATTCCCAATTAGGTCTCAACTACCAAAGTGCACATTTTCGAAAATCTACTTTTTCTCAATCCGGGTCAAATTTGATCAGGTGTATACTGTAACATTTTAAACTTACAAATTTCCAATTAGGTCCCAACTATCAAAGTGCACACTTTTGTACGTAGCCATAGGTCACTAATTGTACAATATCCACACAAACGCACATAAACCTTCGTACTCACATTAATCAATGTACGTGTGCATGTGTGTGTACATGTGTATGTGTGTTTATATATATCACAGCATGCGTTTATGTACGTTTAATTGACGTCATCTCATTTCAAATTGTGTTCACACAAATAAACTAAAATAAATAAACATACAAACACATACACACAGTCATATGGATAAGCTTGTGTGTGTACGTGATAAATTTGTGATATTTAAGTATCTGTAGGTAAATGTATATTATTTATACAGTTTATTCATGTTTATTAACAAGCGAGCGTTCGCATTTTCAGCAGCGCTCCCAGTTCTACATACATATGTAGGAGTATGTGTGTATGCATGTGTGCTTGTGTGCCGATGCCAAGTATGCAAAACGCTCAAATTGCTGGTGCGTTCGTTCAGCGCAGACGTCTGTGTAGGCAGTTTCGTTCAGAGATTGCGGCGCCAATAATGACAATAACAATAACAACAACAATATTAATAATAATAATCAAGCTATCTGTAGCAGTTAATAAATGTGTAAGCGAATGTGCTATTAAGGCGTCTGTATGTAGCTATTAGCGTAGTGGGATGAAATAATTATAGGTTAAATTCCTCAGTAGGCCAACTGAAGGCGTGCGCGAGTATGTGCGTGTGTGTAGGTATGCAAAGTGCGGTTGTGGTGAGCACTTTGAAGTGGCATTTGAAAGGTTCTAAATATTTAAAAGGCCTCAATGGCAAATTGCTGAGCTACCAAATTGCTCAAATTACTAGATATTCTACATCGCATACATATGTACATACACACATATATCATAAGAATATATATAAGTGCATGCGTAACGTACTCCAACTTGAATATGATAGTCAATTTGAAATTGATTTATTTTTAGTTCATAAATCGTTATAGTTGACTTCTGAGTGCCCTTGCTTAGTCCTAAAATAGAATTTAGAAAAACTGCAAAGCAAGCAAATAAGAAAAGACTGACAATAATCAGTAATTATGGCTTTGATATACTAAATTGTTTTTTCTATGGGGAAAAAAGAATTGTAAAAGATGTAGAAGGTCGTCAAATGACGCGAAAAGTTCTACAGATGACACACGATTTAAATATGCCGCCATTTTAAAATTTCTAATCAGCTTAAGAAGTTAAAATGCTATTCCGTGTATGTTTTATGTTAAATTTTCTAACTGCGGCCGCCAAGCTTACATTATTTTTGAAATATTGTTCAATAATGAAGACCGTGTAACGCTCCATTTTTACTAAGCCTAAACTGTCAGCTTAACTTACCAAAAGCTCCGTCGGAATCGAAAAGGACCTCTCCGAGCCGTTCGATACCAAACGAGGGGTTTCAGACAAGGCGATTCTTCATTGTTCGACTTCTACAATCTACTGCTGGAGAAGATAGTTCGAACTTCACAGCTGAATAGAGAAGGAACAGTCTTCTATAAGAGTGTACGTCGATGATATTGATTGATACAAAGTATTCAAAGAGGGTCGAGAACGCTTTGACGACGTACAACGTCAGGCGACCAGCAACATCAACTGATGATAACACTTAATAAAATAAAGGAATTGGTTCTTGAGGATCGACGATTAACAATCAGAGATCTTACTGGCATAGTTGGAATATCGGAAGGATCAGTAAAGACCATTTTGAAAGATAATTTGGGCCTAACAAACGTGAAAGCACGATTGGTTCCAAAATCACTAAATTTTTCCGAAAAACAGCGTCGCGTTAACGTCTGTGAAACAATGCCTTCCGACTACCAGGATGTTGTGAAAGGTATTATTACTGGCGATGACTCTTCGATTTAAGCTTATGCTTACCTGGATACAAACGATTAATCAAACGAATATCGTCACAAAGATGAGCCGAAACCGAAAAAACAACGTCAAAACACGTCAAAAGTCAAAGTTCTGTGGACAGTTTTTTTCGATTATGGAGGTATTGTGTACTCCGAATTGCTTCCGAACGGCCAAACTGTCAACAAAGAGTACTATTTGAGTGCTGTGCGTCATTTGAACAAAGCTATTCGCAAAAAGAGGCCGTAATTGTGGGCCGACAACTCAATGTGTTTGTTCCACGATAATGCACCGTCGCATACTGCATTGATTTTTCCCAAGCTTCTCGCCAAATGTTCCACCAAAATCTTGCCGCAATCACTGTAGTCACCTGATTTAGCTCCGTGTGACTTCTGGCTATTCAGGCAACTCAAACGACTGTTCCCAGGAAACTGGAAATTGACTTTAACAACTGTTTCTAGAATTGGAAAAATCGTGGGCATTAGTGAATTGGGACCAAGGGGGATTACTTTGAGCGAGAGGACATAGAGTTTGAAGAATAAATTAAGAGTTTTAAAATTGTGAACAAAGTCTCACTATTTTTACTGATAGTGGTATACACTGATGTTTTTCACTAAACCTTTTCATAATGATATGTCCGACTACTTTTTAATGTACATTTTATTAGCCGAATCCATTTCAGTACGTGGCAACAACAACAAATAATTTGGAGCGCACGATTGTGTGGCGAATTTCAATTATTCAACTCGTGTTTAATTAACAGTAACATATAAAAATACATGGAAATTGTTCAGCAGCAAATTCCAAAGTGAAAACTCCAAAAATCACAAATACACACACGTGCTCACATATACACCGACAAAAAGCATTTCTAGTGCGCGGAGGTAGTTCGCACAAAAATGCAACTGTAATTAGCATATAGTGAATTATTTGCGAAAGGTAATTAGTGAATTTTTGTGCAAGTAAATAGCAAAAACAAATGACTACAACAACCTGAAGAAGAATAATAACAAAATACTCATATGTGGTTGCTTGGTTATACATCATATGTGTGGCTTGTTTCGCTGTATGTGTGTGCCTACGCTTGTGTGTGTTTGCGTGTTTATTTGTTTGTATTATAACATCAACAACGTCAGCAACAAATTAGCTTTGGACTTTTAACATTATTACACCTGTCAACTAATAACTGTCGACGCGGCGGCGTTTAACCCACAAAACCAGCAAAGTGCGGTCCAAACTGGTGATGTCCAGTGGAAAATGTTTGGTCCTACAGTTTGTTGGTTTTATTGTTGTGCTTTTTTCGCATGAAATTTGTAATGAATGAAGTTGGAACTATAATTAATTTGAATTCAATTTTTCGCATTTATCAAACTGTAATTAGAATTGTTGTTTTGGCTTCGTGATTTAGTGTGAAAAAGTAATTGATTGTAGTCTTAGAGGAAAATTGATAGTTTCAAATTAATGAAAATGTAAAAACAAATCAGTAAAATATTGGTAGAGACCTTCTTACGCATCATTGAATCTGATTCAATATAAAAGTTAATTTTTCTTCAATTTTCAGGGGTTGAAAGCAAAGTAACTTGTGAGCTCTATAGATATGCCTCCTTACTATATTTGAAAGGGAAAAAAACACAGATCTAACTTTACAAATTTATTTTCAAAGTAAACAGGACATTTTGAATCTAGCGCCCTCTGGTGGCGCCATCTATATGTCGACTGGTGCGTTAGAATCTGCAATTTTATCGATTGTCCAGTGAGAATTTCAAAACATTTCATTGAGCGGAAGTGAAGTTATTGCGTTTTAAGCGTCAGTATGTTTGTGTTATCGGTGCGAAAGTGAGCTTCGAACAAAGAGCCAACATTAAATTTTGTTTTAAAATTGGTAAAACTTTTACCGAAACGTGATGAAACAAGTTTATGGCGATGATTGTCAATCCCGTAGCAGAGTGCACGAGTGGTTTCAACGTTTTCAAAGTGGTCGGGAGGACATAAATGACGATCAACATATGAGCCAATCAAAATCCATGATCACCGGAAATTCCATCCAAACTGTGCGTGAATTCATCAAAAATCAGCCGAAATCATCATTGAAATTCATGGAAATTGAATTGAACATCTCCAAAGCATCGAACATTTGGCCTTACGAAAAGTGTGTGAAAATTGCTCAGAATCCGACATTCGATCGACGCTTCTGACCGATTATTTGACCAGAAATCACATTTTAACCATTAACCACGTATTCATCTGATATGACACCGTTCGACTTTTTCCTTTTCGGAAAAATACATTTTCCCATGAAGGAGAGCGTTATGCAGACGTAGAGGTCATTCAAAAGGCTTGCACCGGCACACTGGCGGTCATACCGGCCAACGAGCTAAAACACTCGTTCGACATGCTTTTGGACCGTGCAAAAAGCTGCATTGAAGCAGAAGGAGACTATTTTGAATAAAATAAATTGATTTTGCCGAAAAAACCATTTGTTCTGTTTTTTTTTTTTAAATCCTGTTTACTTTGGAATACACCTTGTAGTGTAATCGCCGATTAATTTAAAAAAAAAAATCGAATTCTCTTGTTACCGTTGGTGATTTCAAGGAGTTCGTTCGAAAAAAGGTGTTTATCGGTGAGAAACATTTTTCTGCATAAATTATCTCAAATGCAAAAATCAAATGTTTCAAAAAAATGTTTTTTTTTTTATTCTTTAGTTTACAGCAGCGAATGTTGTTATGCTCGTTTCATTGGTGGTGTTTTTTTATGTGGCGGATTCCAAACCCAGCGCAGAAACATGGGGAGGTATGATTCGCCTTCTCACTTCAGCTCGCCTTCAAACCGATGTTCTTTGACTACCCAGAGGATACTTGGTCAAAGACTGGCGGTTGTGAGCTAGTTGGGTTATATAAAATAATCGTGTTTGGCCACTCCGAAGTGAATGACGCTCAGAGAACTTTCCTCACTTGCGTGAACTTTTACACATGACTCCATCCAAATGTGTTGTGCTGTTTTACAAAAGCTGAACACTGGTAATGAACGAAGAAGGAGTTAAGATTTTGATTTTTGACAAAGTGTGGTCTTCAAAAAAAAGACTACTTTGTGAAAAAATACCTTAAATACCATTGTACCGTAAAAATATAAAAGTTTTATCGAAAATCTTATTTCATTGAATACCATAAAGCCCAGAAGATGGATTCTACCTAACGTTCATCAAAAAACAGCAGTCAATATCGAGGATATTAAAGAGAAACTCACAAAAATATATGAAAAATATTTAATAAAAAATGCTAAGCATATTATTATTCTTATTCGAATTTCTTTGCAATGTGCTTTGGTGTGCGTGGTGTAGTCTTACTACACACGCGGATCCCTCCTAACTCTAAAGTGACTTGCATAATACAAAATAGCCTCAAATCTCTTAATTACTAGCTAATGTGCGAGCCTAAGAGGCTAAATCCATTATACATATGACTTTAAAAGTTAAGCCACAAACTATAAAACTAATAAACGCATAACAACATTAGTGAAGATCGTTTTTTAATAGTTAAAAATTGCCAAAATTTTCAAAATCAATTATTTTCTTAATAATTTCTTAGTTCGTAGCTATCCTTTTTAAATTATATTAGAGAGCAAAGCATGAGGACGAATAACGAACGAATTTAAGTCTGCTCTACAGCTTCACTATATGAAAAGTAGGGTTCAAAAACCAAGAGTTTTCGTCAAAAATCAATATTAAACCATTTGTACTACAAACTTTGAAACGTCTCTTTAATACTGACAAGTTTTGAATTCGAAACTGTAACAAAAACAAAATCTGCTCAGAGTTAACTTTTCATATGTATGTATTTCTCTTTATAAACATTCCGATCCAACTTAATACACTCTGTACAAACAAATATATACAAATGTATATCTACATGCAATTATCAGCAAGTTAACCCCGAAAATGCCACAACTAATGGAATATTTTATTAAATTGTCGTCTAGAGCTGCTAAATGCCTATGGAAAAACGGAACAAAAAAATCGGTAAAAAATCGCTGCCAAATGGGGAATAAAAAGTAGCAGAGTGAATGCGTTTAAAGTCGCCTAATCGAATTGGCCATAAAAGGTGTTAAGTGATTTTCGGCCGTGATTGCAGCGCATGATAAGCAAAATAGCTGCGGTGTGTGTGAAAATGTGTGATTGTATAATAAGTAGTATAAATCTATGTGAGGTTGACAGGGGTTTGGCGCTTACCACCATCAGCTGTTGATTGTGCAATGCATTTGACAGCTTTTAAAGCCTTTTTAGTCTTATCAATGTAAAGCATTACAGTTAAATTGTTAATATATTAAGTGCAAGTATTTGGTAACCGAAAATTTATTGAAAATTGGAAAAAAAATATATAAATAAACATAGTGGTAATTATATACAAGTTTATTTAGCGCAGATTTTTAAAATAAATTTACTAGCGCGATAAAATATATCTTCGCATACATTTATCTTCATTATCTTCTTGCAGCAGTTCGCCTAACAAGCGATTATACTCGCATAGTTGAGCAAGAATTTTGTTTGAATAGTTTGAGCTTTCCAAAACTGTATTTGTGAACCTGGAGCTTTCTGCTATTTTTGTATATTTTGTTTTTGTTTTAATACCTGTCTTTTACATTCCATTTGAGCGGCTAAACTTTGAAATTATTTCAACAATTTGTTTCAGAAATGACATTTATTCGGCCACATACAGTTCAAAACTGCCTTAACTACTCTGCTAGGTTTGCGTTCTTTGGAACTACTTTTGCGGGCATAAGCTGGCGATGTAATCCCGAAGTAGTTTATGCTATTATTAGTTATTTTCTATATTTCATTATAACTGATGTTAAAAATGTTTTAACAGTGGACTATATTTATATAATATGAGGTTATCTGACGTTTTGACATTATACCTTTAGGAATTAATGCTATCCAGAATTCAGAATCCCTGTACTACTACTGCCAAATGTAACATAAAAATGTTGCAAGCAAGTGTTTTTGATTAGTGCAAATTATTCAAAGACGGTCGAGAACGCGTTGACCACGAACCAAGTCCAAAACAGCCATCAAAATCAACTGGTGATGAACAAGTCAATAAATTAAAGGAATTGGTGCTTGAGACTCGACGATTAAAGTCAGTGATATTACTGGAATCGTTGGAATATCGGAAGGAACACTAAAAAGCATTTAAAAGATCATTTGGGCCTAGCACTATTGTTTCCAAAATCACTCAAACTTTTCCGAAAAACAGCGTCGCGTTAACGCCTGTGAAACAATACTTTCCGATTACCACGATGTACAAGTAATTATTACTGGCGATGAGTCTTAGATCTATGCTTACGACCTGGAAATAGACGGTCAATCAGTCGATTACCGCGGCTAAGGTGAGCCGAACCCGAAAAACTCACGTTAAAGTAGGTCAAAAAGCAAGGTTTTATTGACAGTTTTCTTCTACCTCCGGAAGACCAATTGTCGAAAATATCGATAAAATACAAGAAATCGTACGGCTTTGAACGGCTATAAGTTATACATACATATAACTGAAACCCATTTCAATGAGGTTAAGCTGGCTATAAAAAGAATCTTAATGAATGGAAGTCACCTCATGAACCGAGTTTCCATTAATGAATCGTTTCTAAAGTGGATATCCACTAGTGATGAAAGGTAGGTCTCTTACGACTACATACGTCAATAGGCAACAGTCGATTGGTTGTCTGGGAGCGTTTGTCCTATAATTGGTGATGGGATTGTCAGTGCATCATCTGCTATATACCCTAATACCATCAATAGAAGATCGGGAATGTTGCTTTGGATTTTTTATACATCCACTTTATTGCTTAGACCTGCCACCAAAACATTGCTACCTGTTCCTGTCTATGACGAATGATTTTGCAAGTGAAAAATTTGCTTCAAGAGGGGTTGATAGAAATCAATTAGCTTACTATTAGGCACGAGAATCTTTATGAGAGTGCCATTGTGACAACTTTCAAAATACTAGAAGTTATAATACAAAACGATATATAACGAAGGTTCGGAAAGGGCTGACAGACGTATCACTGCGAAATGAAATGCCTTAAATACATAAGGCTCGTCAAGATGATGAGCAAGAACCTCTTCGGAAAACTCGCTTGCTTCTTACTTACATGGTTTCGATAGGCTGCCTGACGGTTGTTGTCCTCTTGACAGGTTACAACCTACTGACATCACATGCGAGCCGGATGGGCATAAGTGTTGACGATACATGCAGAAAGTGCGGAGAAGTTGACAAGAGAGAGACGCTGGAATGCCCCCTTTACCTGTGTCCAGCACTATCTAAAACTCGTCTTAAGTATCTAGGAGCTTCGGAGCTCAAGGGACTAAACGATAGATATCAAATCGCGCTTAAAATTTATAAAAAGCATTGACGTCCTGTATGACAATACTTCACCTCAGTAGGTATACATATGTATGTATGGCGTGATAACCGCCTAGTATAACCTAACCTAACCTATTGAACAAAAACCTGCATATTGAACCAAAAGCGGATCATTGTAACCATGCTAAATAATATCATCTATTTAATTCAAAAGTAATGGTTTTATTTTTACAAGATCTAGCTTTCCAAGACGGTCGAGAGATCTGGACGACCTTTGACCCCTTCAACTGATGCAAATATTAAGAAAGTGAAGGATAAGGTGCTTGAAAATCGTCAGGAAAGTGTTAGAGAAAAGGCAAGAGAGCTTGATCTGTTCGATAGATTTTGGTGGATATTTTGTTTATGAAATGAATTCTTGTTCGACTCGTCCCGATAAAGCTAAATGTTTTTCGCGTCAAGCCACGATTGTGACTAATGTATATTGTATGTATATACATATGTTTTAACCGTCAAACGATTATATCGCAAGTCATTTAATCTTCCTTTGAAATAAAAAAAAACACGTCTTTCGAAGTGTTAACCATTAAACTATTGCCAAAACTTTACACAAAATAGAAAGAAAAAAAATGTAGATACATATATAATAATGAACACGGCATATGCTGGAATGGCACTTGAGAGGTGCGAAGTACATGTCGTGATCATTCCAATGCCAACCCCCAGCGAGCGTTCATAATATTTTGACGCTTCGAAGAACCCACAGCCCACGTAGCGGAGCAAAACCAACGGTGCCCAAACGGTTAATAATGAAATAAAAAAAACTGTAAAAAATAACAACAATAAATAATTTAAGCCCAGTAGCTGAATTTTGAACAAAAGTTACGTTTTTTGTGAAGCACAACAAGAAAAGCAAAAAGTGAGAATGCGGGAAGGAGAGTAAGAGTAAGAGGAGAGTTAAGAGGCGCGTGGGTGTCATGAAATACCGACAATGCGGTAGTGACTGCTGGCCACAATCAATCATATTACAATACCATATTATTTATTACAGTATTAATTAATCGCTTGAGATTATTTAATATTTCATTAATTTTAAGCTCATTATAATTCGATTTTCGATTTTTTTCCAATTTTTTTTATTTTTTTTCCAATTTTTAATTTTTTTCATTTCTAATAGCTTTGAATTATTCACAATCTCTGCTAATAAGTAAAGCAAATTAACGGACCATACAAAAGCGCAAACAGCAAAAGCACAATAATCACATTTTGCTCATTGACTTCATTGCTGGCTTATCATTCCTTTTACGCTTACGTTTACGTAGCGCCTAATCCCCCATAATTGTGTTAAATTTTCACTGCCATTTTAATTTTAATTTCCATTTCAATTTCATTTACTACGCGCTTAATGAAATTTAGTACGAGCTTTTATGTAAAAGCAATACACAAAAGCCACAACAACAACGAAAAGCAGAAAAATATTGTAATCATTAAATGCGCACGAGATAAGAGCCTTTGCCTGCACATGACAATGCGATGGCGATTAGCTGCCCACTCTCTTCGGTTTTGTTTTTTTGTGGTTTTCACAGATAAAAAATGAAAAAAAACGAAAAAATTAAAATGAAACTACTAAGTACATACGGCGCCCTCGTGGGCGCTTATCAAACACGCTGCCCTAAGAGTTTGTCAGATTGACTTTGTATATACTAATGTACTACAAAGGCACATACATAAGCACCTATATACATTATATAATATATGTTAATATATAACGGGTAATCCAATTACAGGTACTTTTTTCTGTAGCCTTTTTTGACAGAGCAAACTGGTGAGATTCAAGAGCTACCCATTCATATAGAAACAACGATTTGGTGTGGTTACTGGGCCGATGGAATCGTAACCGTCAATAGTGACCGTTATTACGCCATGATAACCGACTATTTGTTGCTTGAAATTGAAGCTCGTGACCTCGACGATTTTTAGTTTCAACAAGACGGCCCGACTTTCCACACATCGCAGCAATCAATATACATATGTATTTATTGAGGGAACCTTTAGGTGAACAGATAATTTAACGTTTCGAGCCGATCGATTTGCCACCAAGCTCGTATGATATCTCCTGTGAGGATATGTAAAGTCTATGCGAGAAATCCCGCTTCGATTCAGCCCTTGGAGCAAAACATCACGGGTGTCATTCGCCAGTTATCAATGGAACTTGTGCGAGTCATCGAAAATTGCTCTCAACGCATGGACCATCTGAGACGTAGCCGCGGTTAACATTTGAAATAAATAATCTTCAAAAAATAAATGCCAAAGAATGTTCTTTGGAATGGTAATAAACATTCCCTACTAAATATGAATTTTCTGTATTTTTTCTTTAAAATAAGTAGGTAACCTCGAAATAGATCACCCATTAAATGTGAATGTTTTGTTCGCCTCTTAAACGTTGGTCGGTTATCTCTTCCAACGAGTGTGGCTGATAACCACTGAAGTTGTTGTTGTCTTTTTAGTGATGCTTCGTTGCGATTTCGGAAACTTCTTTAGAAATGGCACAAAATAATTAATTTTAAGATTATGATTACTTGTGTGATTACTAACTGATAGAGTTTACTGAACGAAAGCTTTGCTAGTGTTGTCGTCCTTCTATTTTTATCAATTTAAACAATTACAAAAAGTAGTGGAGGAACATATGCATTAGAGAGAAAATTTTCGCTTAGAATACAGAGGACATTCAGGGTGACCTAAAAAGTTTGAAGATGAGAAACTGCAAGAATATTATTGTTAACCAAGATTGTTGAAGAGATGGAAGAATTTTTGAAAATCAGTGAAGCAGTAATTTCACAACATTTAAAGGTAGCTGGATACACTCCAAAGCAATTAAATTGGGTATCATATGAATTAAGATCCAGTGACCTTAAGGGTTGAACTGCTTAAATGATACGGAAAGTAGTCGTTTTATCAATAACTGACTGACTGGTGATGAAAAGTAGTTTTACTACGGCAACCCTAAACTTAAAATATTATATAGAAGACCTGGCCAACCAGCCAAATCAACATAGCCGCATATATTGCATATGACGTCTAGATCTTGCTTTTTATTTAGTGAGATTAGGAAGGCAACGAGCTTCTAAAACTGGATGAAACCATCAAAGAAGAACACCTTCGACAACAACTCATCAAAATTAAGCAAGCGTTTGCCGAAAAAGCCCGGCATTCGCGACTAGACACGAGGCACTTATTTTTCATCGAGACAATAATGTGGTGAGACCGGTTAAAAGATAATTTTGCCTCATGCGCCTTACAATCCAGACCTTGCCTCTTCTCATTATCATCTTGCGATGGGTACAGAACACCCTCACTGCATTACGGTTCACATGAGAGCAGAGTTAAGGATTATTTCATTCTTGACCGCCAGCCGGCGCAGTGCTTTTGGAGTACTTCGACTATTTTCCAAAAAAAAAACAAAAAAAAAACACCGAATACAGTTATAGACCTATAATATTTGCGACAGTCTGAATTCGGTATCGCCGACAGGTTTTCGAAAAATCATTTCCCCGCCATAGTTACATGAATTTGAGGTTAGGCGACCCTTCGGAACACGTTGACAGCCATTAAACTACACTGTCGCTCAAGTGAAACTTCTTCATAAAGTGCCGTTGGCTGTCTAGATCGAGAATTTAATCTGTTTTTTATATATGTTCAACATACTTATATTTATAACTTCATATAGGTGATTAATCAATGTAATCAGTAGTTCGATGCATCAAATATTAGAATATATTTATTGTTGATTAATTTTTAGCTCTTAATTACTCAAAATTGTTAATTATTTGCATAACTGAGTAACTGTAATTATGATTAATGCCAATTGCGATCAAGGGATAAAATTCATTGACATAAAATTAGAAGCCTGAGGATAGCGCTCCAAAAGTTAATGGATGGGAGGGTATTATGAAACAATTTGTTTTTTCGGTAAGCGTGGCAATAATTATAAGAATTTTTACCATAATAAATTTTTTTTATTTATTAATAGTGAGAAACGTAAGTCTTATTTATTCAATAAGTAACTACCTTTAAAGAAGTTAATTAATATCCAGCTCGTTAATTGACTCAATTAAGCATTTGTGTGAAAAGAAAACTTCTCCGCAATAGCAAATTTGTATGCATTTTTCCTTCTTATCATCTTCTTAGTCCTATGTCTATAGGGAAGTCAAACTAACTGCAAGAGTACAGAATATTCAGCCTTCCAAAAATATGCTAATATCGAGTTGAAATATACTATAGTGATGACATTGATTGACTAAATATAGGAAACATAATTTTTATAAATGTATTCCACATATTCCGACACTAATTTCCCTTTTTTATTTTTTTGAGTGAAAACTTCGTTTCTGCTCAAAACTTGTATACCAATTTAGTAATTAACTCCTCTTAATATAGTCAATTAGCTATATGGCTTGTAGAAAATGCTAATTGTCTCAATTATGCATTTGTCTGTAGAGCCAACTTCCCTGTAACACAAAATGTGTTTTCTTTTTCCATACTCCCATTTTCTTAGTACTCAATCTGATATGAAAGTCAAGCTAACCTCAAGTGGCAGCGGAAACTCAGCATTCCAAAATGATTATTATAATTGATCGAGATAAAATAATGATATTACATGACTAAATTATATTTTATCGGATCGAGACAAACATAATACTGATTTACATAACTAAATATTGGCAGGAAGGAAACCGCAAGATTTTTTGTTTTTATTTGACTCATTGATTTCATCCTAAATACCATAGCACTTTGTTCTCCAAAACAACATTAGTAAAAAATATTCTCCCAACCCGCGCATTTCGAACATTTTCGATGACATAACAATTAGATTTTTTTTTCATCACTGCCATATTTTTTTATTTTCAATTTACGTAGAATATATGTACATGTCGTCGGCATTATCTCGTCTCAGTAACACCGTCATATGCATTCTTTGTTGTGACACTTTGATAATACGCTCGCTCACTTTGACAAATAGTTGATAACGAAATTGGTGTGTTTGTTGTGCTTTCGAGGCACTTTGAATTACTTTAGTTAATAATAACTTATTTGAAATACTATATTTTACCCATTCGCCTACGGCTATGTACAAATCTAATATGGGCTTAACCTTGACGGATTTAGGCAAAGTGTCTCGACAAATATTTTATTTGATTTGCCTTATTCGTTTTAAGTACAAGTATTTTTCCTACAAAACAAGCGGCAAAACAAAGCCCATGAACTTAAGTGATGCCGTTTATTGATAGATTCGGATGAATAAGATCGAAAGTGACTGGATTGTTGTGAATAGACTGAG
This sequence comes from Bactrocera tryoni, assembly GCF_016617805.1. NCBI lineage: Eukaryota > Metazoa > Arthropoda > Insecta > Diptera > Tephritidae > Bactrocera > Bactrocera tryoni. Next base: position 8,453,585 of record NC_052501.1, read on the forward strand.
AAATTGCCTTTTCGAAAATGTTTAGAATTTGAACTAATGCAAATAAAAATGTAAGACTAAAAGTTTGAAAACTGACTAGTGAATTCTTCCCAGCAAACATTTCTTAAATTTTTTCGAAGTTTTACATTTTCAAAAATTTTCAAAAAATTCGAAAAACCGAAATTTTTTCTTTCAAAAATAATGTGCAAAGCGGTAGATCGGATATACAAAGTTCCTAGCGGCAGTCGATAGAAGGGACTGTAGGAGCATAATTGGAATACTCACCGATCATAGTGTGAAGGCGGCACGCGACTCCAGAATGGGGCTGACTGGTCGGGAAGACTGCACGAAATGTCATGAGTAAGGTACCAGAGAATGGTAGAATGAAGTTAAATAGATAATTAAGAAGCATGCCAAGTACAAAGGAGTAAGTTTGGACGGCAAGCTGATGTGGGAATGCAATGTGAAGTAGAGAGTGAAAAAGTATTTGAGAAAATGCTGGGGTCTACTTGAAACAATTCACCTGGTCTCATGCATTGGTGTTACACAGCGATATTCAAGTCCATCTCACTTTTGGTGTTCTGGTCTGGTGGATCGTAATGAACAAAAATTCATACAGGAAACCGAAGGAACGGGTATAGCGACTCGCAAATCTCTGCATAACGGGAGCGCTAAGGAACACTCCAACGTCGACAATATAGATGTTACTCAACCTACCAGCAACCGATATTGCAGTAGAAAGCTCTAAAGCAAAATAAGCTACAGGATGGAACGTAGGGCATAGCTCAATAAACGTGGGGCTGGTGGACAATAAGACCACATAACCAAATGCTTTATTTAGGAGAGAAGGTTCCAAGTCATACTAAAGGAAGATGAATGGCGCACAAACCTGTGACACAGCAGCGGAATTTACAAAATTTACTCAAATGGACCCAAAATGAATGATGAGTGCCATCCATTCGTCTGGCTATCGAACAAGTAAAGGAAATACGGATATCACTAAGTACGCTATATAACGAAATTTCTGAAAGAGCCGACGGGCGGATAAGGGAAAGATGGAATGCCTTAAGTATTTACATGCAGGATCGACAAAATCATGTGAAAGAGCTCGTTTGCAAAACTCGCTTGCTTCTTACTCACACGATATCGATAGAACTGCCGAACGGCTTTTGGCCTTTGGACTGGTCACCACCTACTGGCATCACATGCGAGACGTATGGGTATAAGTGTTGACGATAGATGCAGAAAGCGCAGAGAATTTAACATGAAATACGCTGGGACACCTCTTATGCCTGTGTCCAGCACCATCTAAAACTTGTCTCAAGCTTCTAGGAGTTTTGCTGTTCAAAGGACTGGACGATGTCGATCGTCAAATGTAGATATCAAGTCGCTCTTAAAGTGCGCAAAAAGCGCTGACGTCCTGTGTGATGAATTCTTCACTTCAAAATAAACTGAATCTCCATCTGGCATTACTAAGGACCAGTGGGTCTATACATATATGGTGTCATAATCGCCCAGTATAATCTAACCTTACCTCGTTCGAAAAAAGTTTTTTCTACAAATTATACATTACATAAAATTAGATGGCTAAGCAAAATGGCATTTGATCATAGACACGCTTAACCACCCGCAATAAAGTGGTACAATAAGAAAAATGTGAAGAATTCAGTCCAAAATTGTGTTTACCTTATATGCCAAGAGGAACGCCGATTGTGGTTTCACGCCGCCGCCAAACAACTGCTTCACGCTTAACACGCCGGAATGCGCCCAAATCTTCCAAGTTAAGTATATATGTATAACCGTATAGGGATAGACCTTGCAAGCGCAGGAGCCGCTTGCAGCACGCGATCGGACCGAAAACCACAGAAAAAACTAATTTTTCGCGGCAAACACAATCAATTCTTGCACAATGCAGCAATTTGGAATAAAAGCGCGCTATCTGGAGCAACGCCGCCGCAACGCGCACACTTTCGAAATCACGCGCACACCTCAATCACTTCTTATTTGCCATAAGCGGCCGTACGCGTGTGTGTATGCGCGGCTTTAATTCACAAATTCTTGAAATTTATTTAAAACATATGCTTATTTGTATGTTTGGTTGTTTGACTAAAACGATGCTGACTGCACAAAAACACAGCGCGCAAGGCCACACAGCGCGAACGCGGATTTGACAACGATTTCACACCTTCGCACAAGCGCGTTCGCGGAGCAATAAGAATTAATAATAATTCTTGAATTTTTTATTTTTATCAAATAAATGTGCTTACGTTCTACGTCACCATGCATTTGCAGTTGTATTATTAGACACAAGAATTCTTTTTTTTTCTCAACTTCTTTTTATGAAAATCGAGCTTCACTCGCGTTCAATCAACCGTGAGCCTAACTACTCGAGTAAATACGCGCACACCTTTTACACCAAACACTGCAGCAACAACGCGCCAACACCATTAGCACCGGCGGCCACAACAATAACACGAACAACAGCAAAAGAAGCGCCCAACAATAAGTACAAAGCGCATTCGAAGCGGAGCCACAAAAAAAAGCGCAGACAGGCGCAGGCACTTAGGTATGAATGAATGACGAAGTAAAACGAGTAACCGAGAAGCACAGCAGCAAAAAGAGTGCTGAAGTATGGAACAATAATAATAACACGAGCGCACAAGACTAACGTCGCACTGACAGATTGTATGACTGACAAAACCTGGAGCAATCGTCACAGGGAAAATTTATTCAAAAAAGTAGCGTGCGTATATACACTTGTATATATGTATGTTTACGTGTGTGTCGGTGCGCTTTTATGCACAATAATATACAATTTTAATACTTAGCCACGAAGCGCAAGGAAACACCGGCAAACAAGCGCCACAAAGCAGCAACCGCCAACTATGCTAGACACAACGTAACTGATCGCGCACAGCAGCTGCGACAATGGCACAAGCCCCCGTTAGTTAGTGCGCGGCGTAAGAAGCTCTGCTAACAAAAAGCTCCGACTCTGACGAGTAGAGATTTGAAACGATGAATGTTAGGCACAGTGGTGTGGAAAACTTCAAAAATATACAATAAATTTATAAATGTAATAAATTGAGAAAAGCAATACAACAATTATTAAAATAAGAAACAAAAAAAAAAATACCTTTGGCTGCGCTGAAGCAGTAATATTCTTCAGAGTTGTGTTTCTTATAGCAGCGGTATAAGAAACAAAATTGTAGTACTGCATTGGACAACAATCCATGTCAAATTTTGTGAAGCTATCTTGACAAATAGAAAAGTTTTGCATAATAGGAAAGCTTCCCTGACACTTCTTTAGATTTTCTTAAGATAGCCAGTAACTATACTATATTCAAGGAATACCGGGATAAACACAAGATTTCTCTTTTGCCAATCTATACTTTTTCCGAATAAAATATTCCTTTGAGTCGCTTATCTCACCTTAAAAGCTTCCAGATCAAAATGAGATCAATAAATAGTGCATGAAATATTACAGAAATATATTTGTAAATGCTAAAACTTCGATTCTCTAAATCAAAAAATATAATACCTGGTGATCCAAATAGAGGAACTCTTTTCAATAACCTTTTTTTGACAGATCACGAGTGAGTCATGTCAAGCTGTCATGCTATTTTTGATCAGTATTATTTGGCATGTCATCAAGGAAAGACTTACGCCTCAACATCCTTTTCAAATCGCACTTTGCTCAACTTATGGTCAAAATAATCGGCCTACTGAGCGTTCTATTCGCAACACCATCACCCATCTTGAGACCCAACATTCATAATTGGATAATATTCGACCGAATGGACACCGTCCATCACGCAGTGAATGAAATATAGCAACGACAGCTGGGAGTGTACACGAAGACCGTCGAGAGTAGACTCGGCGACGCTCACAGCAACTCTGACTGACATATGGAACGACTTGACTCGTTTTACGTCGAGATCTTAACTTGAAAGCGTACAAAATACAGCTTGTGCAAAACTGAATCCGTTCGACCTCCTCAAGCGAAATCGCTGCGCTCTTTGGGCTCTTGAAAAGTTGGAAGAAGATACCAATGTTTTTGAGCCAAATTTTGTTCAGCGCTGAGACTCATTTCTGGCTCAATAAGTATGTAAACAAGCAAAATTGCCACATTTGGGACAAAGAGAAATCTGAAGAGATTCAACAGCTGCCATTTTATCCAGAGAAAACTACGGTTTGTTTTGGTTTGACGGCCGGTGGAATCGTTGGTTCATATTTCTTCAAAAATGATGCCGGTTAGAAGGTAATCGTAATGGCGACAGTTATCGCGCCATGAAAACCAACTATTTGATGCCTGAAATTCAAGCTCGTTATATCAGCGACATTTGGTTTCAACAAGACGGTGCCACTTCTACATAATCTTCAATAACTAAATACCAAGGAAGGTTCTTTCGAATGCATTTTCTTTTAAAGAGTAGAGAATTCCTTAAAACAGCAAGCCACTGCGTACAATTACTGTTATGAAAAACAAAATTAATTCCTTCTTAAATTAGCCTTATTAGCCCTATTGGGGTTCGGCTTGACGTAATAATGCTTTCTAGGTACCTTTTCCATCATCCGTACTAAGTTTCGACTCTGATTTTGCAATTTGTTTACTCCACCTCAACCATGGTACGTCTCTACCTCTGCTACCGGTTCTCGTTTCGAAAACTTTTTTTGCTAGAGCGCGGAAGCCACTTCCTTCGTACACTCCAAGCGCCAGCTTTTTACTTTCTGACATTAATGGCTAGCATCCGGCTGGTAGCGAGCTAGTTTTGTTACAGGGCTGTCCGACCCCCTGGATATCCAATTTGGATTGCGGAGGGGTTTGGTACACAAAACAAAAATCACAAACCAGTGGTAGATTACAAAAACGCAATATTACTGGTCATTGAAAAGTTCCCTAATAAGAAAAAGGGACATACAAGTATATACATATGTACATTTTGTTTTGAATTCCTATAAATAAATGTAAATTAGTTTTTATTCCTCTACCAGCCACTTTCCGACCACTGTGGCTCAGACACCGAAACCCTCCACTCCGGCGCTACTGGTTCACTATCTAAAGTTGCAACCGCTATCAGTTTAATCTCCGACCACTGAAGGCCGTTAGATGCGGGGCGACGCGCAGTAGGGAAGCCTGCGAGGCGTTGTGAGTAAAGCTCTCCGAAATGAGAGCACTGACGCCGACGATCAGTGACAACAAATCGAAGCCACAACCACTTTTTGCCAAGTTTTTTGCTTTTCTTGTCTGAGAAGCTTCACACACACACGCATACACAAAGCCACATGCAGGCATTTGAACTTGTTTTGCCAGCCAGTTTTGTGCTTTAATATTTCGTTTCGTTGCATTTGATTTTTATTGAATGTTTATTTTTCTTTGTCGCTTGTACATGTTAGGTGAGCCCTAATCAGCGTTATTGGAGCGTGTTGAAGAGAGTGAGCAGCTGTTGTTGTTGTTATTGTTTTATTTCACTAATTATGTGTTTTACATGTTGCTGTTCTGTTCGCTTGTTGATGACTTGTGTTTCGCTTGTTGTTGTTAACATACTTTTGTTGGTGGTTGTTGTTGTTATTATTGCCGGCATCATTTTCAGTTTGCCGATAACAGCTGTTGCCAATGGCTGGCCTGGCAAGTTACTCACTTTTATTGTTATTGTTGTTGTTGTTACATTTTGCTGTTGTTGTCGTATTTGATTTTTGTTGTGGTTTTTGTTTTTGTTATTATTTCAGTTTATTCGCTAACATTTCTTGCTAAATATTAGCATCTGCTCCATGCTAACCATTAACGCACTTCGCTCTACACCGAATCCCCCCTTCCTAACCGTTTGTCTGGCGGAGCGGCTCTTTTGCATTTATGTTTGTGATTCTCCATTCGTTTAGCTGCAGGGTTCAGGTTACGGTTCCGCATAAGCGAGCTGTGTGTCCAGTTAAATGAAATCTGACTTGGGCTCTGAGTCATCAAGTTCGTTCAGGAAGTGTCCAATAAATAACATAAAACGGTGTATGTATGTATATGTATGCATATGAATTCATATAGTATGTTGTCACGTATGAGTGAACAATTTTTGTTGCAGGCAGTTTCTTCAGGTCCATAAAATACATACATACAGAGAGTTCAATTGCCTTTTTCCATTTCTTGCTTTACCCGCTAGTCCAGTGGTGACTTGTAGACACCATATCAAGTACATATGTATATGCATACAAGCAATTGCACCGCATAAACATGCCTCAGTCTGCCCCCTTGTAGACCTGCTGTCTTGTGTTTCCAGTTCCCTGGAATGCAGGCAGCAGCTGTTTCCTAAAATTTTGCTTGGCGTTGTTTGCATTCCGCTTCTGCGGCAAAAAACAGTTGCGCGCCAATTATGCTTGGATGCGAGATGCGTTTCACTGTAAGTTATACTCCTCCAACAACGTAAATAAGCTTGCATGGCAGGTCAAAGAGTTCACGAAATAAAGGGGTTGTTGCGAGCAGGTCGAATTTCATACCAAATAGGCAACAGCTGTTGATTCAACGCAATAACAAATATTATACAAACGGTTCATTAACCTTCGAAACATGTTTTAGGCAGCTGACAATAAAATACGAGGGTTGTTAAAAGCTGCCGAAATTTTTCCTATAGTGGTGGAGTATTCGCATGTAATATATGTACATATTTGCTTTCTAATACTGCTTCTTATTTTGCAGTGGAATGTAGAGCATGGGCGGGAAGACGCTGAAACATTAACTTGGCTAAGGCCTAGCCTTCAGCTAGCTGAGACGGAATATCTTGCACAACATCCAATGCTCCAACTTATTGTGAAACTGCGCTGGAGAAAGATCAGCTATTTTACCAAATCCACTGAGTTGCTAGACAACGCTTAACTAGTTTTCACTCGGGAGCACATTGAGTCCAAATGATGGTCTAAATGTGACCTTTCTTTTCAACCAAACAACAGTCGATTGCCTTGGTTAACTCCGTTCATGTTTTGATATTGGTAGATAAATTAGAAAGCGCCACAAGTGTGTTACTCGAATGGAATTGTCAAATTACCACAGCTGTCCATGAAGCTTGACCGCCATTAGTATTACTTTTAGACCAAGAAAACATGAAGGCATAGATAGATAGAAAATAATTGAGGCTTTGCACTGCGACCTCTGGTCCATTGTGTCCCTCATATATCACAAAGGTCCAGCACTATGAACAATTCCAGGAACTTGCTTGGCGCGAATGAGGTGATGTGATCCCTGCCTATGTAGATGGAACGTAAGGATTTGAGCCTGCTTCTACAAATTGCTGGGCAATCTGGAATCAGGTGTTCTGGAGTTTTCAGTTCCATGTCGCAAAATCACCAGTTTGCGAAAGACTATCGCTGAGTATAGCCATATGCTGGTTGCGATGGAGATTGCTTACTGCAAACTACCTTATAGCAAAGACTTCTGCTTGAAAGATGCTCAGAAAACGTTCCATTATTATGAAAAGTTTGGTAGGCGGACCCGCAATGCCTGCTTCTATGTCGTCTGGTGTTTTCGAGACGTCAGTGTACCACTGCATAGTGCCGCCCCTCAGTGGTAGGTCGAACGTGGAATCACTTCATTCCGTCTTACTGTCGAGAGTAACTCTAAACATCTTTGTAAAGTTGACCCTTTTCGCAAAGCGGGCTCTTGGGAGAAGGGTCAGTGGAGAGTCTTCTCCTAAGGCCTTCATTTGTTGAAACGATATTATCTTCCCTTTGCCAAAAGCCTCTGCTGCCATAAGCAGCATAGTACGTTTTGCTATCTGTTTGATCACTAGATGCAGCGGTGTGAGCTCCAGCATGACTTCAAGTGCTGCGATTGGGCAAGTACGCACTGCCTCTGAAGCTCAAACCAGAACAGTCCTTGAAGCTTCAACAGTTGGAGGCATACCAAAGACTGTGTTGCCTTCGATGCCCAAGCAACCGCTCCATAAGTGACAATAGACTTTACGATCATGGTATACACACAACAACGTGATGATAACATAAAGGCATAGAGCAGAGCTTTCAGAATAAGATTCGCAAGGTTCGCAGAAAAGCAACGCTATTTGACTTATAGGAACCTGTGGGATCTTGATCTATGTGCTCAAGAGGACAGTTAGATTGAATAAGATCTGCTTGACAAAATGTGAAAAAGTGTTTTGAATAGAAAGATTTCAGTTCATAAAAATTGATACAACATTTATTAGTAAATTAGTGAGAGGTATCGGGGCTTAGCGATAGGTCATGGTTCAAAATAACTGTAATCTACTAAAAGTCAAAGTATTATTGCTGCTTTTTTCCAAAATGAGTTTGGTTGCTTAAAGACTGAGACTCTTTAAGTATGTGCTATAAGCCTGATCAAGTAAAATTTAGCAACAAACACAAACAACAAACTTAAATATCTAACTCTTTCTGCTTTCCTTTAAAAAACATCCCTACTCTCACTCTCATCCCAAAGAGAAAATACCATTTATAGCCTTTCTGTTAATTTATTGTGTTACGAACTCAATTTGTTTTTGTTATTCGTTAACGAAGTTGAAAAATAATTAAATTTTCTCTGCTGTGTAATAGTTTTTTCACCAAACGAATTTCATTTAAAATAACTCTGAAAGTACTAAAGTGAAGATAAAATGCAACACACTCAAAAGCAACAGTAAAGCTCAATTTAACGGCACTTACAAAATATTGCGTGCTCAAACGACCAACATAAGTGGTATAAATTTAAAATTGAATTTCAGCCATAAAGTGAATTTATAGATCGGCAAATAATGGAAAATATATACATATGTACTCACTGCCTGTGGCACGCCGCACCACCGTGTGCGTGAAGTTGCCCAATGCCGCAACGGTGACGATGGAATCCTTTTTGCCGCTGCACATCTGCAATTAGATGAAGGAGTTTAGTTGCATTAAAGTCGTTAACGAAATTTGCATGTGTGAGCGAAATAAATACATAAAATGTGTATATCTGTGAGTAGGTGAAATGTGTATTAAGGTCGAACTTGTTTTTATGTTTTAGCGGGTATTCCAGGCCAAAAAAAACATTTATTTTTATTATGCTCTTGCAACCTGTTGCTACAGAGTACAATAGTTTTGTTCACGCAACGGTTGTACATATCAACTAAAAGAAAGCGAAATAGATATATATGTATATAAATGATCAGGGTGACGAGAAAAGTTGAAAACTGGTTGACTGTCTGTCTTCCCGTCCGTTCGTGCACGCGATAACTGGAATACAAATTGAGTTATCCCGATTGGGTCAATAATTCCCTGAACCTCCATATATGTAATATAAAGATTTTCGAATTGCCTGGTGACTTTATGCTGGATATATCGGTCAATATTTGATTATCTCAATGAAGATTTCAGAATTGTTAGGTGAATTTTTTATTTATACTTCGCGTGTTTTTCGAATCGGTAAATTATTATTCCATTAGTTGGTAGTACTGCTAGTGACATCTATGCTAGGTTTCACGTCAAAAACAAATTGATTAATATTTGAGATACGCGTCGTTTTGTGAGGCTCTAAGAGTGAATTCTTCGATTTTTACTTTATCTCAATTTACTGAACAAAGAAGTGCGATTAAATTTTGTTTGCGGAATGAAATTTCGCCTGCAGAAATCTTGAGGATATTGCAAAAAGCCTTTGGAGATCAAAATCTGTTTTTTAAAAGTGTTTATACAAGGGTATAATGCACCATTTGTAAGTGGTATAACGAGTTCAAAGCCGGTCGTGAGAGTGTTGAGGAAAATGTGGTGTCAAATCGGTTAAAAATATCGACTGATGAACATCACGTCACATCATGGTGCTTGAAAATCGTCGATTAACCTTTAGAGACATTGCTGCTAGTTTGGGCATATCATTGGGATCGGTGCAGGCGATTTGGAAAGTCAAATTGTGTTTGAGAAGATTCAAATCTCGAATGGTTCCAAAAACACTAAATTTTTTCGAAAAAAACCGTCGTATTAACATATGTGAAACAATGCTTTCTGACTATCAAAACGTAATGAATCACATCATAACTGGAGATGAGACTTGGTTATACGCTAAAGATCTAAAAACAAACTATCAATATCGTGCTAAAGGCGAGCCGAAGCTGTAAAAAACACGTCAAAGTCGCTCAAAAATCAAGGTCATGTTGACAGTTTTCTTCGATTATCGTGGTGTGGTGCATTATGAATGCCTTCCGCCAGGTCAAACCGTCAACAAGGAATATTATTTGAGCGTTATGCGCCGTTTACGTGAAGCTATTCGCCTCAAGAGGCCGGAATTGTGGGCCGAAAACTCTTGGTTTTTGCACCACCATAATGCACCATCTCATACTGCATTGGTTTTTCGTGATTATTTCGTCAAAAATTCAACAAATATCGTTCCGCAACCTGCATATTCAAAAGACCACTGAGCGGACACCGTTTTGACTCAATTGAGGATATAAATGTTGAATCGAAGAAAGCTCTGATGGCCATCACGACGGAGGATTTTTCTAAGTGCAATGATGACTGGAAAACTCGTTGGCATAAGTGTATTGCAGCGGGAGGGGATTACTTTGAAGGAGATGAAATGGATTTGCTAAAATAAATAAAGATTTTAAAAATATAACAAAATTCCCCTTTCAATTTGATCACGGTAGTATATCATTGTGCCTAAAATGGATGCAATTGACCTAGCCTCCATATAACCAATACCAGAATTTTCGAACATCCGGCTGATTTTGTATAATGACTATCTACAAGGTCTGTCGCAAAAGAAACAGGACTATTTAAAAAACAACAAAAAATTAATATTTTTCAAAAGTTATACTTTTTTATTCAAAGTAGTTTCCTTGTGCTTCGATACAGTGTTTAGTCCGGTCAATTAGCATTTCAAATGAGTGTTTAAGGTCATTTTTCGGAATGCTCATGAGAATATCGGTCTTCGCCTTTTGGATAACTGAAATGTCCTGAAACCAGTGTCCTTTCATGGGCAAATGAAGTTTTCCAAATAGATAAAAATCACAGGGTGCCAGATCAGGTGAGTAGAGTGAGTGATTAATGGTTAATATGGAGTTTTTTGTCAAAAAATCAGTGACAAGCGTCGACCGATGACACGGCGCATTAACGTGCAACAGGCGCCAGGACCCTGCCTCACGGTATTGTGGTCGAGCACGACGAATGCGTGACAAAAGACGCTTCATAACACCAAGGTAAAACACAGCATTAATCGTTTGGCCAGGTGGGACGAACTCTCGGTGTACAATACCCTCGGAATCGTAAAAACAAATCAGCATTGTCTTTATTTTTGACTTCTGAAGACGACCGACTTCTGATCGTAACAGAGGTCCTCACGACCTTTTTTGGAATCGCTTAAACCACTCATGCACATTACTACGGGATAGGCACTGATCACCTTTTTTCATCATTTGAAATGTTTCAGTAAACGTTTTCCCAAGTTTAAAACAAAATTTAATATTTGCTCTTTGCATTTTACGACCGATGACCAAAAGCTGCTGTCACTTTTTGATCGATAACATCGATTGTAGTTATCCAATTATCTTAAAATTTTTACGAAATGTCAACAAGAGATCAAACTTTTTATTTCATATACCCACCAATAGGTGGCGCCACCAGAAACAGTTATATTTAAAAAGTTCTGTTTCTTTTGCGACAGACCTTGTATATATTTCTTTAATAAAAACTTTTTAATAAAAATATCATGCAGCTTAAATTGAGAATTTTTAAAATCGTTTAGAGTCAAATTTAAAAAATATTTTATAATTTTTTTTTTGTTTTTTACATAATTTTTAATTATTAAAATATTTTTCAAAATTTCAAAAATTTTAGCAATAACTTTCTCTAATAAATTTAAAAGTGCTACGATTTCAATTTCAGTTTTTTAGCAAAAAAAACACCTCACCTTAATACACGTGCCACATACACGAAGGGCTGCATTTATTTATAGAACAATTTACTCGTGCAAACAGGTCTCTATGCGGAAACACTGTTTGTTGCAGTTTAGGGGGAGTGAAAAACACTGTTTCGCATATTATATACTTCTTTGGTTTTGTCCATATGTAGTGTATACCATATACATATACTATACACATGTTAGTGCTTTAAGCATTAAAACGTCGAAGTAAAACGAATTATACGCATTAACCATTGAAAAAGTGCAACGGGGAACTTGCACTCTAAAGCTTAGCGATTCTAGGCAGTTGCAATATACAAGATTAAACCAAATGCACGCACACACATATCGACATAAAAATAAAAATACATCAATATTCAAACTTGTTTGGGTAAAGTGTGAAACTAGATTTGCAAACTGCCATCTGATCAAATTTGACCCGGACTGGTCACATTTTTCTAAATTTAAATAAACGTTTTTATATTCATCTGAAGTTTTATCTCATATTTCAATTACCATAGAGTATGTTTCATAACTTTTTGTTTACGACGAGACAAGTTTATGTGGGGATTTTCGCAAACGAAAAAAAAAGATTGAACAACGAGTTTGCTTGGAATGTTTTGTTTCGAAGGGAATCATAAGTACAGTATCGTTGGAAATGCTACTGAAGTGTGTTGGGCGTCTACTTTATATTTCTGAATATAGATAATTGAGAAAACGGAGTATTCAGTGCATATCGTGAATCAACCAAAACTGTCTCCAGCGAGTCAACTATTCACCCTTAATAATTATGATATCATTGACAAAGTTTTAGAAAAGTGCTTCAAAATCGTCGTGTTGGCATCAGAGAGACGACGGATCATCTCAACCTCTCAATGGATCGACTCTACGAAGTTTGGTTAATTTTCTAGGGTATGAAGCGTTTCTTTGCTAGACTTTTACCAAAGAACCTGAATCTTTTACGAAAACGACGAGGTTGCAAAAGCGACGCTTGACAACGTAGCTGAAGACCATTCATTATAAGCTTCATTAATGTTGAGGAGCAGCGGGTTTTTGAATATGGCATCGAAACTATCTAAAAATCTAGGGAATGGCGCAACCAAAATGAGCCAAAGCCGAAATAAATAAAAATACGTAGAAATCATTGACGACCAGCTTTACAAAAAGCGTGCGGAAAATAAGTTTAAGCGTATTAGCTCTGGTACTCATTTTAAAGACGATTACAAAGATTTGTATTAAAATTTATCATACACTTTTTTTGTCAGTCCGGATCAGAATTGATCAGATGGTGTTGCCGAGTTCACAACCGGATTCGTTCCAGTTACATACTAATTATATATCCAACTGTTGTGGGAAAGATCATTTTACATATCAGAAGGGTCCTCCCAGTTCCCTACTCAAGGAAAGGGAACTATTAAACTCGTGCAAACGTTTTAAATCTGTCACGATTGGCGCGGTTAAAATATTTACTTTGCTTTTGTTACGATCCGACTGGATTTCGATTTCTGTTAAGTGAATATAAAAAATCTATTAATAAAAAAAACACATTTTCAAATACCAATGCTAGTTTTTCTTTATTTGAACTTTAGTCTCAATTCCTTTTGAGAACACCATTTTCCTGAGCTCAACAGTGGACACTTAATTTCCTACTTAATCGAAATGCCGCTTGTTTTATGACCCCATCACAATACCTGGAATAAGTGTAGATCAGCTTTAAGTGTATCTCGTGCAAATTTTGCGCCCTGCTGAAGAAACACACACATATATAACAAGCAAAGATACACACACATAAAAATAACAAGTGTCGTCCGATTCTAGCTCCCTACTCAAGGAGTGGAAACTAATAAACTCGTGTTCCTTTACTTTTGGGGTCTTTCCCATATCAGGCTGTGGGCAGTCAAGATTTACGAGCCGTAAGTGTGTGTGTATGGGTTTTAAATATATGCCAAGGTGATTGGACATTTTTTTGCTTAAGCGTGCGAGTAACCTTGAGGTAAAGTAGCATTTGATGTTTACGACGCAAACGCAAACACAACATAATGAGAAAATAATAAACTCGAAAGCAGTCATGCGGACACACACGTACAGAAATACGAGTACAAGCGAATTGCTGTTCTCGTACTCAACCGACTACAAGTGAGTATAAGCATGCGAGTATGAAAAGAACACTACACATGTGTTTGTGTGCTAGTTTTCTCAAGCTGCAGCTGTAAATGTGTGGTGATAAGTGTTAGTTAGAGGGTAGCCTGACGGGCCAAGGGATTTCGGAACATTTTTTTTTTAAACTAACAGTTTTAATGACGTCCGATTCTCAATTCTCTGAACTATTTTTGCTGGTATATATATGTATACATTGTATATATTTTCCCGTAGTTCCTAGGTAGAACATAGAGACTCTGCTGGTATAGTCGCCAGAAATAGTATCAAGGGTTAGGTTTAGACTCATAGATTTTGTGGAGGATTAATTGAGGTAACTGCTACTGATTACTGCGTTGAAATAATTGATATTCTTATGGTTACCTGGACAGATCTGGCAGAGTTACAAGTCAGGGATATTTCTGACTACCTGTTGTATTAAAATTAATTCTTACTTCAGGAATTTCATAATTTGCTTCACAAATTTAAGGTAGGGAAGTAGAAAATCAAAGCCGAGAAAAAGTTTCTCCGCAGTACATTCAATAGCAGTCCTTAGTTCAAATCTCAGAAAGAATAAATTTTTTTCTCGGTAATGGGTAATATTTCATTGAAAGTTTTTGGCGTAGAGTCATTCTTTGGACGACCCGAATATTCAGGTCCAGCAATTCTTAAGGTTTCCCTCTAACCTTTCAACCAGCCTAGTCTATCGATATCAGATGCGATGTATATGTATGTGGGGGTTAATATAAATATAACAGTCCTGACGCGGTTACACCTATTTTCAGGGCAAATGTAATTTTATCGTTAAACAATGATAGGAGAATACTTCAGTTTCGATTTTCTCTACTGTTGTTTAGATGGCTGTCATGCCAACCATTGAATTTACTGGCAGATCTCAAGAAATATATATATAATTGGTTACAAAGCTGAAGGCCACCCCATATGTAAAAGAAAGGTAGCTCGGTAGGTAATGGTGGTTAGGCAAACACCGACTACGTGACCCCACTTTTCAACTGGAAAAGAAAGTTCAAGGTAAACATAGAAAAATATGACTACAACATTCTAAATATCTATAAGAATGGCTCGAAAATGGACGATGAAGTTGATCGTGGAATATACATAGTGTCGTGAGTTAGGCATAATGCAACCTTTTAAGTTTGCCGGACCACTGCAGTATACTTGTATTTCAAGTTGAGGTCTTTGCTATTAATGCACTTACAGGCAATTCTAGAGTCAACTTCTACGTAGACAACCAAGCAGCAATCAAATCAGTAACCTCATATCTCATATCGGTCAGAAGTGGCAAATTCTCTTCAACTAGGTGACAGGCCACAAAGGCATCGAGGGCAATGAAATAGTGAACAAGATTGCCAAGAATGGTATACGGCAAATATCCGAAAACGTGATCAACATTGGGTAACCCATTCATTGTCTATACGACGATCACGACAGAAGCATTGTAAAGAAAATCAAAACAGCTACCCGGGTGCAAAACTGCAAAGTCATGAACAAACGGTAGATCGAAAGTACACAAAATTCCTATTGGCAGTCGATAGAAGAGACTGTAGGTACACGATGGGAGTACTGACTGGTCACTGTCTGGCGCCGACACCCGTCCGCAGAATGAGGCTGACAGATCGAGAAGACTGCAGGAAAATAGTGGAGCATCTCTTGTACATATATCCCGCATTGACAAGAATATGCTGTAAGCATCTGGAGTCCCCACGGTATGACACACTGGAGGAGATTTTGATAGTGAGGCCACAGAGACTGTTAAAAAATCGCGTCAAACACAGGCATCCTATACGATGACTACTCCTCATGGACCCAGTAACTGTACTCCATCTAATATCGCACAGCACTAAAACTGATCTGGGCGTGGCTTATTGGTCTTCCAGATTAACCTAACTTAACATAAGGTACAATTTACTACCAACGAAGAATAACGATTAGTTGAATAATGGAGAGTTGACTTCGTGTTTTTTTTTTATTTTATTAGATATGAGATTTTGATAGAATATGTAAAACTGGTAGTGTTATTTTGGCCTAAATGTACGCGACGGTTTATTAGTTACCACTTTTCATTACAAAAGTAAACATAGTCTACATTTAGGGCGCCATTTTAAATCTTTATTCGAAGACGTTCATAGACCAAGCCAATAAAAAACACTACAAAGTGCCAATCAGTCCAATTTGGGTTCAGGCACGGTCTCTAAGGAATGCTGTAGCAGTATGTTTCGAAAAGTATTCAGAAATATGGGCGATTCAGGAAGTTCTAAGTCAAGTTCAATTTAAATATTATCCCCTAAAGCCCGTTCTTTCATTTTCTCATTAATCTAATTTAGATATAACTGATATGCGTAAGTTTTCCAACTCAAAAAATACACAAAAAGTTTTTTTCGCATTCAACACAGTGACACAGTATGCTTAAAACAATTTACCCAATTTTTTATCTGCATCTATTGTTGCAACGTATCCCCGAGGCAGCAGCGTATGCGAAACTTTCTGCTTAAGTCCCTGTGTGCACTGAGTGAAGACAATGGATGACAAAGATAAGCACAAACTGAAAGTGCAATTGACTGCATTATGCATGATACATGAGCATATGAACACAGAAGTTAAAGCAGCAACAATAACAACAAATAACTCTACCACATATGTATAATATCAGCTTAGCATATGATCAGCAAAAACTTTGCATACACACAGGCGCTTAATGGGTAAAGTTGTGACATTGACATTGCGAGCACAAATGGATGCTTAACTTTTGTGGCAGACTGTGAAAGGTGTACGTGTGCATGAATTGCAATGAGGGCAGGAGTTTTTGCAAATTTTGGATGAGCGAAAAAAATATTTTTTTTGTGTATTTAACAATGAAGGAAATGAAATTTATGTGGACTTTGTATCGTTTGTATTGTGTTCGATTTAATAAGTAAGTTTAAAATGGTATTACATAATGGTCGCATGATAAGAAAAGTTAGAGTATCTAGTAAAATTTTCAAAAATTGAAAAATTGAACACTAAAAGTGAGGCGTCGAAAGTACAGATATTCATTTCAGCTCTCTATAAGCGACTTATTACTACGCTCATCCGTCTGCTTCCGGTGGATACAATAAAATATCTAGGGCTTTCATGGAAGCCGATGTATCGAAGAGAAAGCAAAAAGGCCATGGATTGCCTTATACTGCTGTAGAGGAGCCATTGGCAAAGGGTGGGGTCTCTCCCCGAAAGTGGTCCTCTGGCTCTACGACACCATAGTGAAGCTCATTATATTCTATAGAGTTTTAATGTGGTGGAGGGCTCTAGAAAAGACCATATTTGCAATGAAACTGCTATAAATTGAACGCTCGGCGGCGCTCATCAACATATGGGGTGCACTAAGATCCACTACAACCATGGCACTCAACGTCATCTTGCACATAGTGCCAGTAGGCATCGCCGGAAGGTGTATGACAAAAGTTGCTATAAAACTCAGAGAATCTGGATTCCAAAAGATCACGTGTCTGAAATTCTCACACACTTTGACCTCATACCGTATCATTTTGATGATGGAGTCACTAAACCAAACTCTGGCGGCTACTTCTCTACCCATATTCCGGCGAGGGAGTTGTGAGTGGGAAGAACCGGTAGGATGAAGCTTCTTTAAGGATGAGTCAAAACTGGGGGGGAACATTGATGAAGGGGTATACTGTCAGAAGTTCTCTATCAACTCCATCTTCAGACTTCCTGACTATTGTAGTGTCTTCCAAGCCGAGACATTTATTGCTCCGGTGGCAGCGAATATCTTTGAATTCATTAACGGTACGTTAACGGTTGGTTAAGGAGTGCCTAACCTCGCTATTTTTGTGATAAGGCTGGTATGGGCCACAGTGGAATTGGAGGCGGAAAGGCACCTTAGAACCGCTATCACTAGAATGAGAATAGGTCGATGTTCCTATATCCTCTTGTTATCTACTACTAAAATCTGGGCTTCGATAAAGCTTATACAGCTCTACGCACCATCCCTTTTGGCCCAAGATCTAACACAGATCTAGTGATCTTTTTGACCTCAGTAAGACCAGCCTATCGCTAGTTGTGGGGGTTTTCATAGGCCATTGCCCTATTGACTTCCACGCTTTAAGCTGCGAATCTTACCAGATGCCATCAGCAGACGCTGTATGGAAGAAGACGAGGACTTCCTTCTTGACTGTCCCGCGTTGGAAGGTCAAGGCTTAAGCCCTTGGGAGTATATACTTTAAGACATTTCACCGAACTGGCGGTAATGGAAAAAATTAAAAGCCTGTGCAAATTTATGTTGATTATTTAGAATTATTCTTTTCTATGGCTTCACAAAGCCACGTGCGGTTTCTGTAGATCAGCTATCTAACCTAACTTAACCTATGGTTCATAATTCATGTATCAATGCTGTCCGCTTGCCTTATAGATTCACATAATATTTATTAATTCTCTCATTATCGAAAACAATTGAACTTCCTCTACCCCAGAAAATGTGGATAAATTTCAATAGTGAGCAAATTCCATATGGCCCTTGGTATACCAAATATTATGTAAGCATTTTTATGCATCACTAACACAAATTCCTTTTAGTGAATTCCTCTTTCATATTTGGATTGCGTCAACAACATGTGTTCTTATGCGTTCCTCCGTTGTGTATAGTATGTGTACAACTATGTCACAACAAGGCTAACGGATTGATGAGGGAAACGGAGCTCGACGCCATAATGACTTGCAGTGATAGTCGTATCCGTTGCAGAGTAGCTTTCAATGCCAATGAAGAGCAAAAAACAATAGCCAAGTTAAGTGGCATTATATGAAACTGCTATGATGCCAGCAACACATATACACATATACCATATTCCACATATGTATATATATATATGAATATATTTATATGTATTTACATATATATTTGACGCAAAGATCTGAGTGTGTATTTAGAAATAGTGTGACATTTTTGCAAGCCATGTGGGAAGTCCTGTGTTAGTGTAATGGTTAGTGGTTGTTGTGTTGTTGTGCAAGGACATTCAAGCTACGCAACCACAGTTGACTATGCACTGTCTTAAAGTTAAGTAGCACCATGTTATGGGGGGAGTGAAAGAGAAATAATCGCTATTTTGCAGTAAAAAAGTTAAGAAAAATGAAAGTAGAGTTTTTGTAATACTCCTCGATAACTACTTTAGTGAACTCACTGGTTATTATTGTGAAGTTAGTTTGGGTAAATTAAAGGGAAAATGTTTGAAGCCAACAAGGAACCAGAGTCTATGATACCGACGAAATAGCTTGGTTAAAAAAACAGAGCTTTCACGACCTTAGATATGGTAGTCGTTACATCGTCTTACAGAAAAATCGAGAAACCTGTGAAATTTCATTCATATTCCACAACCACTTGGGAAACAACAATGGCAGCAGTTTCCAGCAGCTGATTTGCATTCAATATTCCTAAGTTAAACTTCAGAAAAATATAGTACTAAATCAAAATTACAGCAATAGCGATCGAAATAATCTTCGACATAAAGTTTTCAATGACTTCAAGAAGCTGTTGGTATATTGATTTTTTGGTCCTGGACTCCAACATACGTATTTTGGGTGAATAAGTAGCCACAAAACGCTGCATAAATGCGTAGACCATAGGTGAATATTGACTGTAGCTGCATGTACAGTTAAGCCCTTAATTTTCCAATCTTCAACACCATAATTATTTGCGTGCAGAATACATACGAATAAGCACTTAATCCTTTATATAGGCTATGCAATATACCATCTGATCAAAATTGATCCAGACTAAGACATAAATACAAGTTCACTTATTTTCATATCAATCTTTTTTATTGCTTTTAAAATAATGTGCTGAGCTAATACAATCATGCTTAATCTAATTCTCTATATGCTTTTTGTAAGCCCCGACTGGTTGGCTTTCATTCAGTACCATTATAGGCTCCTTTTTGGAGTGACATCCGCTAGATTGTGCGACAGTTTTGACATCGTATTCATAAGCCTACAACTCGTCACCAGTAATCATGCATTTTATGAACATTGGCTCCTGAGCTACTTTGTCAAGCATCGCTTTTGCGACTTCTAATTCCGACGTCGTCTTTGTATGGACACGAAACATTAAGCAATATATTAACCAAAACATTAACCAAAATATTAACCAAAACATTAACCGAAACATTAACCAAAACATTAACCAAAACATTAACCAAAACATTAGCTAAAACATTAACGGAAACAGTAACCACAACATTAGCCGAAACATTAACCGAAACATTAACGGAAACATTAACCGAGACTTTAACCAAAATATTAACCAAAACATTAACCGAAACATTAACCGAAACATTAACCAAAATATTAACCAAAATATTAACCGAAACATTAACCAAAACATTAACCATAACATTAACCAAAACATTAACCAAAATTAACCGATCCATATCTCTCATCTTCGGTGCCTTGCTATTGTATTTGTTTGAAGTCAATAGCGTGATTTCAAAGAACTGTAGCTTTTTCAAAAACATTAACCGAAACATTAACAAAAACATTAACCAAAACTTTAACCAAAACATTAACCAAAACATTAACCGAAACATTAACCGAGACTTTAACCAAAACATTAACCAAAACATTAACCGAAACATTAACCAAAACATTAACCAAAATTAACCGATCCATATCTCTCATCTTCGGTGCCTTGCTATTGTATTTGTTTGAAGTCAATAGCGTGATTTCAAAGAACTGTAGCTTTTTCGATGTGATCTTCACTGACCACAGTGTACAAACGACTAATATAAGGTAAGTTTTCGTTGACCTTAAGACTGAAAGCTTTGTGCCACTTCACCACTAAATACATGTATGTACGAGATAAAGTAGATACCCCAGAACGCTTTAGCAACACCTGCAAAGAATCGTAGCCAAGCTTCTACTAGTAACACAAAAATTTCTCCCAAAAATTCTACGAACCTTGTGACGTGAAATCCGGAAATCTTTGACAGGTACTGGCCATGTTAGCAGCCTTTAACACTTTTATGAAAAGTTCAACCTCTACTTGTCACATTTTTTACAACGGAAGTGGCATCACAGATATGTTACCAAATATACAAACTCCGAGCGGAGCAAGGTGTCATCAGAGACTACTTTTGTGTGGCAAAGGTATTGCGCTTCTGTGAGCAAAACTGACAGTTAAAGCTTTTTACAGTATTTGTTTGCTGTCACTCTCATTTCCTTCATAGGCACTGGCTTGTCTATTTCAGCATTTGACTGTTGATACCCATCACCGGTGTTCGCACAATGCGAAGAAACACGCAAAATGTCACTACACCGCTTTCGACGCTTTATTTGTATACTCACAATGCAAGACTGTGCTATTTAAATTTGTTTTATTCAGCTTTGAAGCCACTCTGCTACACTCCAAGTGTATTATTTGTGTCAATCCACTTCAGTGACTTCGCCTCCTCCGTCGTATGGCACGTCAGTCCGTCAGTCACTCTTATTGAAGTTGAGTTAATTGAATATTTGGAATCAACGCTCAGCCACAAAAGCGCCGAAGTGATGTGTGTCAAAGTTTCTTGAGTGTATTTGTTCGAGTTATTTGCATTGAAAGTGTTGACTACTTTGACTATGTGGTATAACGGCATTTTATTTCATAACGACACTACTTGATTGGCAGCACATAAGCCGGATATGTTGCAAGGGGGTCTTTCTGTTTTACTTACAGCATAGTTTTGTATTTCGTTGAGTGAGGAAGGTTTGAGATATTCATAGTTGTACTTCTAACAATGAAATTATGCTTTTTTGCTCTTAGTTTGGTTTAGGTTTTCGAAGTTTTCGAAGTTTTTAAGCGATCAGAAAAATTTAATTCCTGCTAAACTAATTTCCGGTTAAACTATATAGTATATTCGAGAAGCTACAGCTGCATGAGAAGAAGTATAAACAATGAGTCTGTGCTCCAGCCGTGCACTTCTAATGGCAAAAGCGATGAGCTCAGTAATACTATATGCTGCTCCAGTATGGATGCAGACACTAGATATAAAAGCCTATATCAGACCAATAAGAGTAACAAGTGTTTTCCGAACTATATCCAGCGAAGCAGCTGAAGTTATAGCTAGTATGCCGTCCATAGACATCCCGGGAGACGAATTCACGTGATTATATGTGCTACTAGCGTCAATTTCAGAAATCAAAAAGAGAGAAGAGAGAAAAAAGAACATAATTAAATGGTAGCAACGATGGCAAACCTCAACCAAAGGACTGGGGTTCCCAACGGCATGATAAACTTGAGGAGGTATCGATTAACTTAGCCTAACTTAACCTTCTGTTACACCAATACTATAATACCTTTCCAAGATGTATTTTTTATAGCATTAAACGGTATAAAAAGTTCTCTATCGAGATTTTGATCGGCCAGTTTATATGACAGCTATATTTTATAGAAGCCGGATATGTTTGGAGCTTATTTCGATGTCTGTGGTAGTAGTCTATGCTAAATTTCGTAATGATATTTTGTCAATTAGAAAGGTTTTTCTCACAGGACTCGAGGTCGGTTGGTATGATAGCTATATCTTATAGTTGTCCGATCTGTACAATTTCTACGGAGGTTATGACAATGCCTTGGTTAATTATCTATGCTAAATTTTGTGAAGATTACTTCTCCAATAATAAAGTTGATCGTACAAGGACTTGAGTTGGATCGGTCAGTTTGTATGACACCTATAAGCTAAAGTTGGCCGATATCAATGACTACGACAAATGAACAGACTTTTAGTGAGAAAAGTACAAGTGAAAATTTTCAGATCAAAATGTCAAAAACTGGGTGGTCGCATGTATACAAACGGCCATATGGACTCAACTCAACCGACAATGCTGAGCATAGTTTTACTGGAGCCAGCATATTCAGCGCAATAAGCCTACTAAATGTTAGCTTCCTAAAATACCCAGCAATTGTATGTGATCTTCGTCTTTAAGCGTTTTCAGGCACTGCCTAAATGTAGGCAACGTTCTTGTTTATTAAATAATAATAACACTGAATATGGTCTACAACTAGGCGAAACTTGTATTTAACAAAAAAGAACATAGTTTAGAAATACTTATATTGAGTATATGCATAAACCACCTATTTTCTAACGTTAAATATACTAGTTTTTAAAGATATTATAGTTCACAGGCATTTAATACCATTTTATAGTAAATAGCTACACCAGTTCAACTCACCTTATCATAGTCCGCTTCGTTCTTGGTCTGCGCTGGATTGAGTAATGCCTGATTACACATGTTGCCGTGGCCGAGCAGGTCGTCGCCATTGATGGCGCTACCGGTGCCGCCGCTGCCCGCACTGCCATCGCCGCCTCCATTCTGCTGGCTACAACGACGCAGCGGACGCGAGCGCCGCAGCTTTATGCAGAAAAAGAGACTACTCTCCTTCTCACCGCCACCACCACCAGACGCAGCCAGCGCAGTGCCTGCACCGCTGAGCTGCGTGTCGGTGGCATGATGCGCCTCATCTCCATCGGGATTATTGTGCGACAGTAAGGTGCTCGGTGAACAGCCCATTTTCCCGCCGGTGATGTTGCGTATCTAAAGTCAAGCGAGGCGGCGGGTCTCTGCTGCACTTGCTTTCTATGCAACTAATTTGGTAATTTTAATGTGTGTGTGTGTGTTTATTTGTGTTTGTATGTGTGCTTCTTGTGTGACATTTATATCTCTGCATGTGTTAGTTAAATGCAATTTTCCATGTGTTTGTATGAGTGCTCATTTTTTTTTGAGATTTTTTCTCATTGATTTGCTTCTGTGCGCTGCTTGTTTGTTCTCGCTTTGTTTTGCTTACAAATTAATCAGTCAAATGAGTTGCATTATTTTGGGTCTCCACTCTGCAGTTGCTGGAAGTTGCTGTTATGCTTGTAGTTGTTTTTTTTAACAAAAAAATCGCATTCAATTCGCATGCATATCACATCCTTGAGTTTTCTTATGAATGCATTTTAGAATTTCCTTTATGCCGTTATTCTGTTCTTACTTTTTTGTTATATTTATCACTTTGTTCCACTATTTTTTATTCTTCTAACTTTTTTAGTTTTCCGCTACTTTTTTATTTTTCTACTACTTTTTCACTTTTCTACTACTTTTTTACTTTTATACTACTTTTTTATTTTTTTACACCTTTTTACTTTTCAACTACTTTTTTACATTTCCACTACTCTTTATATTTCATTACTTCTCTTTATGAGTTCCTACAGCTTTTTTTATTTATCTACTCCCTTTTTCCACTACTTTTTGTTAGTTAGTGCCACTATTTTGCACTCCACGTTTTCCACATGCGCCTTTTTCCTGTACCAGCGCTTGTTTGCATTTTCAATTTAACTTTCGCTCGTCCTCCATTTGTTCAATTTTGTCTGCTCTTCTGTGGTTATTCCACTTCATGCTCTTTGCGCTTTTGATTTGCACCAAACTGTCCGTCGCTGTTGCTGCTGAGCTGCAATAAAATGGAAGAAATAGTAAAATCCCATTATTATGCGAAATTGTCATTGCGGAAATGTAAAATGATTGCGGTTTATTGTTTGCCCTCGTGCGGCTGACTGGCGGTTGGTCGCACGCCACAGCGAACCTCTTAAATTGAGAGTGTGGTGACATAAGCTTGTAAAGGCCAAAAGGACAATAAGTTAAATGAGGCTTATGGGAATATTATGCAAATAGTACTTTGTAAAAAATACACATTTATTCTGATATGCGTTTTTGAAGCCAGCCAAGGATGGCTCGTTCAAAAATAATAGAAAAATGGGTTTAATTTTGAAAATATATGCATATATGCATATGTATTTCTAAGGACTCTTAAAGCTAGAGTTAGAGCTCTTATAGGGTTCTACCGAAACCTACATCTACATAAAGATTATTTACATATTTCATATTAAGGGTTAAGCAAATGTTTAGTTGAGTGAAAATTTAAAAATAATTTTGTTGCTTTTAAGCGTAGCTAACAGTACCGATTTGGGCGCGCTGGCTTGAAAAATTCCCAGAATTTTCTTCTCAACTTTTACCTAAGTTTCGAGTACAATCAGCTTATAGTTCTGGTAACCACTTTTCTCTGGTTTTTTTAAACAAATTAGCCATGCGCCTAAAAGTAGGTAATACTTATGGACCATCTATTTGCTTATTTTGTGGGAAACAACGCGCCTTTAAGAGCTTATATCCACTTGAGAATATCAAAAAAATTTAAATTCGATTTTCCACCGAAACTCTCTTTTCAGCCTCGTTCACAATAGCAATTTTAGATATACCACTTTTTATATATATTTTTTCAAGATGTCTAGCTGGAACATAGAACCTGACAATCTCTAAGCACCATTAGTAACTAAATAGTGCTCATACTCTCTCATTTCAGTGTTCCACTATAATACTTGTATATATGTATAAGATTTATTCGGATTTTCCATCATAAACAATTTAATAATAACAATTTATATTATTCTTAACAATATTTTTCTATTTCCGCCGTGTGAACACTTCCATAAATTAACCGCTGTTAATTCCACGCATTTGCCTACAATTTAATCGTACACATTACACCCAATTACTGCTTCAAATGAGCAACATAGTTGTATTTAGATATCTACAACCTGCAATTACTGCAATTATTTTGATGTCTGCAACACTTCTATACACACACAAATACAGTAAGTAACTGGCAAATGCAATTTATGCATATTGTACATGGTTTTAATTAAATAACAAACATGAACAAGCAAGCATTCGATCTAATAACAGCATGTGGACGGGGCGTATACGTAACATTTAATTATGAATAACTGCTTGAAAATGCATAAAGTGTTAATTGATTTGTTAATGTGCAACGCAAATAAAATAATGTGAAACTAATAGAGATGTTGTGCTTAAATACAATTATTTGAAATGAAAACAGTTATTTAATGCAAATCGCATGACTTCCAGTTGGAAGAGAGATATCTGATTGGATCTGAAAAATGTTCGAATACTGTCTATTAAGAATAATAGAATAAATTTTTGAGTGGTATCTGCTAAGAAAAATAAAAGAATTGGCAATACAAGACGAGAAGAAATATTAACTTCGATTGCCTCGAAATTATAATACTCTTCACAAATAAAAAGAAGTTTCCGTATAAAAACTTAATTTGGATCTGACAATTTGTATGGCAGCTATACGGTATAGTGGTTCGATTAGAATAATTTTTTCGCTGCTGATACCATTATTTTATAGCATAATTCATACCAAATACCATGAAGATGTCTCATCAAATAAAAAAGTTTTCCATACAAGAACTTTATTTTTATTGTCCACTTTGTATGGCAGCTATATGTTTTAGTGAACCGATTTGAACGATACATTCGAAGCTTGTAGCGTTGCCTTGAAAAATAAGCTGTAGAAGATTTCGTGAAGATATCTTGGTAATTGGACACATTTTTCATAATTTTTCATTCTTGATTTTGCGCCTTCAGTTTGTTTGGCAGGGATATGTTAAAGTAGTCTAATAACGGCGGTTTCGACAAATGAGTTCTTGGAAAGGAAACGCTGAAAATTTATGCTTTAATGCAGAAAAACAGCTTTTTAATTTAAATTAGAATTAAATTAGCCTGTTCACACTTGAATGTGCCAGATGCATGCCTAAGTGGTTAACAAAAATTCGCTCAACTTTAAAAGCAGGTGGATGTGTAGGTCGCTTGCTCCATATGTACGAAAATATTATGTAAGCATCTGCTTCTATCTTACATATATTATCTTCTCTTTGCCTGTTCTAAACTACTCTTTCCTATTTGATTAACTTACTCAACTTTCGGGAAAACGTGACAATTTTATAAATAAATCGTGATATGAAAAGGAAGGCTTTAAAGAATGCAAGAATAAAGCCAAGCCAGTCTACAAACAACAACAAACATATACGTGCTATATTGGAAGACACTAAACGTTGTGAGGCGCAAACTATGTACTAACCCAAAAAGAAGGACTAAATTGAACATATTGTAATGGGCGGAGCCACACATTCATGGTTCAGTGGAAGAGTAGAAGTAGAGTGAAAAAGGAAAACCGAAAGGACTAGCTTTGCATGGAAAGTAGAAACATATGTTAAGTTCAAATGGGCAGATATAACAGGGAAGCACATAAAATTAGTAAACAAGTAAATAAGGGCACAAGAAGTTAGACAAAAATGCTTATACGGGCTCATGTATTGGGAAAAAGAAAATTCTCCATAATATAAAGGACAACAAATACACAAACTCAGCAGAGAAACTAAG
Source organism: Bactrocera tryoni (assembly GCF_016617805.1). Classification (NCBI taxonomy): domain Eukaryota; kingdom Metazoa; phylum Arthropoda; class Insecta; order Diptera; family Tephritidae; genus Bactrocera; species Bactrocera tryoni. Next base: position 8,480,811 of record NC_052501.1, read on the forward strand.
TCACATATACTATTTATATTTATATAAGTTCAGTGTATTCATATGAAGAACGTCCTTTCTGAAGCAACTTTTGAATACTCTGTTATTTCTAATTGAATTGTTTGTGCATTTCAAGAGATAAATTATTTTACACTAATTTAAAAAGTAGAAAAAGTTTGAAAGATACGTTTGAGGAAAATTAATCAATAATTAAAAAATATATACTTTTATTTTTATCGATACAAATTTAGTTTAAAATATATAAATTTAGAATTTCTAGTTTTATCACTTATGGTGTTATATACATTTTTGAATTTCCAAATAAAACATTATTTTGTTTGCTTATACATATATCGAATCCACATTTATTTAAGAATATTTTCTGAAAATTTAATGTAATTTAGTGTTAATCCGGCAAATATTTTCATTTATAAGAGTTTTTAAACTTACTGCAGCGAACTTACACAACTTTAAACGCATTTTTCTCGAAACACTGTTGTCGGAGTCGGTGAGGAAAATTTCTTGGAAACTGGACTGAATCAAATTCCATGACTTTTCTAAGTTTATTGTTCACATGAAGATTAAAGGAACAAGTTTTTTGATAGCGGTTTCGATTTTTAAACCACTCTGAAATAGAGACTTTTACACAAAAACCGACATTTTTCGGAAGGAGCTTTTTTGTCAATCAAATTTGCCTAGTTCTGCGATCATTACCTGTAATTCATCGTTAGTAATAATAATTTTTTTTCGACTTTGAGATTTTAAATAATTTTAAGCAAAAAAAACTTTCACATCACTAGATACCTTTTTTTTGGAGGACCTCCTGTAGAGCGGCTACGGGGTCAAGGGAGTCAAAATTGTTCAAAATTGTTCAAAATCAATGCACGAACTTAGAAGTAAGTAAATTCTGCAAATGAACTTTTTTTTATTTATACTAATTTAACTAATTTATATTAAATAAAATTCTTTTTCAAAAAAATAGAAATAAAAAGAAAATACATATATTTTTATACTTGGTATCACGAGCATCCCTTGATTGATATTATCCCTTAAATCACCATTTTTTTAATTTACCTTTTGAATATTTATTTTAAATCCGAGATGTTTCAATTTCAAACCTTATTTTTTTAATTTTTTAATATCTGGTTCATAATGTTAGTTTTTTAAGTTTTGGTTAAGTTAAGCGTTTCTCTTCAGATTTTTATATTTATAAAATCCCTAAGTCTTCAATCGTTAACCTTTTATGCTTTAATGTTTAGTCTTTGATATGTAGTCTACAATCCTTAGTTTTTAATCTGAAACCTGTCAGTTTTACCCTTCAAACTTTTACATTCAATTCTTGGTCGTTAATAATGTTTAGCTTTTAGTTCATAATTTTAATACCTTAGTCTTCAGACCTTAATATTCCATATTTAGTATTCAATTTTTAACGCTTAGTCTTTAAGGTTTGATCTTTAATCTGCAATCTTCCATATTTTATCTGCAGTCTCTAACATTTAATTTTTAAACTTAATTTTCAATATTTAATTTTTAAGTTTTAATCTTCAATATTTAACATTTAAGTCCGAACCTAAATTAAATATGTAATAATCTTTTTTTTCTTAATATTATCGATTAAAGATTAACAATCAAAGACTGTATATTAAAGATTGAAGTTTAAAACTGAAAGACTTAAGATTAAAAACTAAAATTAAAAAAAAAATATGAAAGACTGCAGCTTAAAGATACTTTAATTTAATCTTTGTATTTAATATTTAAGCACTTAATTATAATCTCTAATCTCAATGTTTAATTAAATTATTTTCTTTAATTTTTTACCTTTAAATTCTTATATTTAATCTCTTCCTCTCAAACTGCAATCTTTAGTCTAGAGTCTCTAATATTCAATAATTAAATCAATTTTTTAATCTTTCAGTTTTATTCTTCATTCTTTAACGAGTGAAGATGGAAGCTCAAAAATAATAGATTAATGATTTAAAACAAAAATAAAATACTAGAAACTGCAGATTACAAAAACTTTAATTTAATTTAGTTTTTATATTTAATATTTAACCATTTAATTGCAATCTCTAATCTCAAATTTTAAATTCTGAAATTTATTCTATAATACTCTGAATATCTCTAATCTCAGATCTTAAATTATTAAATTAAATTTATAATATTCTTAATTATTTCAATTAAGTGTCTTGTCTTAAAATATTTAATTTTTAAACTTTGCATTTATCTTTTTAAACACTTAATCTAGGAATTTAGTTTTTAATCTGTATTCAAACGTCTTTTAATTCTAATATTTAAACTTCAAACAAGACACGGTTATTTAATCTTCTCATACTTAATTCAATTATTTCATTTTGTTACGCGATCAACTATTAATTTCTACCAATAATTCTCTTTGTACGTACTTACATTGCTTACTATTACCATAACAAAATTTTAAATTTGTAAAAATATGCGAACCACCTGTCAAAAGCTTGTAAATCCAAATCAAGAACTATACACAAGCCTTTCATAACGTTACAAATTGTTGAACAAAAGCTTACACACGCGCTTATGTAAATTTATTAAAAACTGCTTTGGGGAGACAAAGTGCCAATTAAGCTGAGTTATGCTGACCCATGCAAAGCACTACTGGAAAATTTATGTAGAATTCTAAAATGAAAAATGTCCTCTATGCGCAAAAGCTAAACAAAAGATGTAAAACTTTATTTTAGCATGCACAGAATACCTTTTTTTTAATTTTTATTTTTATTATTATTTTTGTGGAAAAAAGGTACTTGACAAATACCGTTTCGATTGAAAAGAGTAAAAGGATTCATTACGAATGCATTCACTTTCACCTTGATTTTGCAGGATTTATGAATGCACACATAACCGTTATCCTTTTGTTTCATTCGAGAGCTGAATCAGGGTATATATGTACTTGTGAATGTATGTGTATGAGTACGTACTTACTCATATGAAGTGTAGTGTAGACTTTGTGGACATTTATTATAGGTAAGTGTCTCCAGCAAACAACCATAAAGCTTCATAAATCTCAAGATCGCTCTATTGCTGCTGCTCAAATGGACAAAAGGGGCCACTTGATGAATAATATGAATCATGTAAGAGCAAGGTAGACAAGGCAAACAAATTAAGTGACAAAGTTAATGGGCTACAAAAGGTTTTAGTGGCCAAATAAGAGCTAAACATACAAGCAAGCCACACAAGAAGTAGACATAAGTGGCACAACAACAGGTGGTTTTGAGCGTTATATGTGAGATGTGAGAGATGAGTGCTCTAGCAGTAGTAGGTTTGTTTAGTTATTTACATATGGGTGGCGCTATATGTCAGCATGTGTGAAAAATGTTTGTGAGCGCTACAGTCTACAGGCAAATAAATGTGTGCATAAATTTATAAATTTCTCTCTGCACAAACACACAGAAAACCACTTATTTGTAAATAATTTACATTATTTTGCCTTGCTGCCATAAAAACCTCACTGTAGACAAAAATGATAGCATACTTTAGGGCGCTCAGAGTCATACCACGCTTAATGAAAAGCAATTTGCGAGTGTTTAATTAATTAACTGTAAATATATTGCGATGAAAATAAATAGCTGAAGTTGCTCGGAGTTTGGCGCTGCAATCAAACTGTCAATAAGCGACTTTTATGGCCAAAAGCGGTGGTCATTAATTTTGTAGTCGTTTATTAAGCGCGCAGTCCTCGAAGTGAACGTTAAATGGCAACGCATCAAGAGTTGCTGTTGTTGAAGAATATCAAACAGTTAATTAAATGAAAGCAAAAGTATTGTCAATTAATGATTTCGTATGTGATCAGAGCAAAATTAATTGAATGTGGCGCAATTAAAAATGATGGCGAGTAAGAAAGTGGATCACCAAAGCGCACAAACTGCTAAAATGCCTGCAGGTCCAAACGAAATCTTGTTATAAAGTGGAAAAGCTTATAAATAGAATCCAAAGAACAGATCAGTACCAACATCGTTGATCTTTAAATGACCTTAATTCATCATCTAACTCCATCGATCTGTTGAGAAGATTCTGCTAAGCTCAAATACTGATTTTGTACACAAAAATGATATAAGTTTTCAGTTTTAGCTCTCTTCTGGACTAATTTTCTAAATAAGTTTACGCAAATTATGCTTTATATTCAATCTAACTGATGTGCCAAGATTGAACTCAACTTTTGCGCATGCAAACAAATTGCTACCCAAATAAAAAATGTCATGTTGAGCATAACATTTTGCCATAAATAACAAACTTAATAAATATTTTTAATGCACTTTGCGCGCATTTATTATGGCGCTTCACTTTTGCTCCACAATTCAATAACAAAATAATAAAATTTTACTACAAGCACTTTAAGCGACACAGCGAATTTCACCGGCAGCAAGCACTAGCAGCAGCGACTGCAATTAATTGCATTAAAACGACTTTATGACTTTATTGAAAAGTGAAAATATAATCAGTAGCGAATGCAGGGTATAAAAATGGCCCATAAAGTGTTTTCAATCAAACTATAGTCGAAGTGAATAAACAAAACATAAATATTTTTATATTAATAGTTGCTGAGAGTGTCAATGAAATGAAAAAGAAAGTGCGAGTTGGAAGTGAAAGGTTATGGTTATAGTTAAATATAGCGAATTTAATACAACTGACTAAAGCGCGAGTTCAATAAAGTATTCTTTAGTCAAGATGAGTGAGATGTTATTACTATCATCTAATACGTAGAGGAAAACTCTTATTATGTCGATATAAATTTTTGTTAACAAGCTCATTTTTAATAACCCTAAAGGTAGGCAACGTTTAATGTTTTCATACCTAAACTAAAAATTTTAGCATTTGGTAACAAAATGTTGCCTACAATTAGGCGCAAAGCTGATTTGGTGATTTCGGCCCCGATATATATTACGATACATAGTTTACTTAGAAATTTATATATTTGTTTAAAAAAAATTTACTAAAAAAACCAATAAATTTCAAATAATATTCAAATATTTAAAGAAATTTTTCGATTAAAATATATAGGTATTTATATCCTGCATGAAATATATTAAGTTTGTAAGGAAGTTAATAATACCCAAAATGTGAGTTCGGAGATCATTTAAAATTTATGATCCGTATGACGATTTGAATCGATTTAAACATGTCCGTCTGCCTATATATAAAACTAGTCCCACAGTTTTGAAATTTCAATATGAAATTCTGTACACATCGGTGGAAGCAGAGGAAGAGATCATCGGATGGGTTCAGACTGCATAATCCAGTGGGAGGTGGTGTCTTTTCAACAAAATTAGAAACCAAAGTCTTGGTATATATTTATATACACAGATAGTCAAGTGGCTTTGAAATAACTTAAGGGGTTACATGGGTTTACGGATTTAAACAAATCGGATCTCCTTATTGCCCTATTAAGCTCTGCAACAGCTCTAGTATATAGTTCTAAATTTTCAAGTAGATCCGAGTAATATTTTCAGCGATCCAGCCTTGAGAACCTGTGCGATCTGGGTTAGCTAGGCTAAGTACGCCGTCTTTAAACGCGTTTTTCTCGAAACTGTGTTTTTGAAGTCGGTTGGCAAGATTTCTCAAGCGAACACAACTACCCAAGATACAATTCTTAAAGACTTGGGTGAATTTGAAAAAAAATGTCGCGAAATTTTCTCTGAATTTTTAATTTTTTTTTTGTAAAAATGTCTGCCAAAAATGCAATTTCCAGTTTTTTTCTTTCGTCCAAGTTCTAAGATAAGCTTTTAACTAAAACACATATCTTTTTATTTTTAGATGATCCTGGCGTCACAATGGCCGGGTTTAAAATATGTATAAAATATATTTTTTTAATTTTAGATTTTCATTGTTTATCGTGTATGTTTGTAACAATGAAAAATTCTAAAAAATTATTTAATTTCTTATATGTGAAAAAAATTTTTGAAAAAAGATTGTTTTTTAACTGAGAAAACCGATGTAATACCTTAAGTCTCCTAGGGTTTCGTCCCACATAGAGATCTCCTGTTGCCTTAGTAGATTTAGCATTCTATCTCACGATAAACCTGCTATGGGTTCCAGGTTATAATGATAACCCAGGTAACAGGAAAGCAGATGAACTAGTCAGAACAGTCACCATCCTTCAATTAATATTTAATCGACGAAAATGTTATACGTTTAGCTGAGTCTCGGTGAGGTCAATCGCTTACTCAAAAAGAAGGCAAGCGTGGCATGAATGGAATATGGACCGTATATGCAAAAAAAAACCATAGAAGGAGTGCTACAGGTTACTGTCTAATTGGTAGGCATCCAGCAGACTACAATGTACCTAACAATGTATATTGTGAAATCAATCAAGAGGAAGAAAGAGGTGACTGTAAAATATATTCTCTATGTAAGAAAAGAATCGCAGCTATCAGTGGATGGTTTCTTAGCGACTTTTCTGAGGTTGAACAAATAAAACCTTTTATACTGAGGAATTTCAACAGAAGCACAGGGTGGTTCAGAGGCGAGACAGTAGAGCAAGGGAATATTAGTCCCAGTGGCGAAACCAGACAGCCACTCTAAATCTAAGTAAAGCTAATATTATTTCATATGCTTACATATACATATTTGAATAGCAACTTTTTCAATACGCAAATAGTTTGAGATTATGGCTGTACTCCGCCTATGCGCCTAAAGCTCTTCAACAAATTTTAATACAATTTTGCAACAAAGTAGTTAGAGACTTTTCAAAGTAATGAACAACTCCGATTATATTTATTTACTGCACCCTTTCCTTCAAATTTATCGCCTATATATGCAAGCATACTTTTCGGCGCACATTTGCTAGCTGAGTTCATTATTCTTCTATTTTATTTAACACACTCTCCGCAAGCGCACTCAAGTGCTACACAAAAAGTGTCGAAAAACACTTAACAGCATTGAAAAAAACTACATATTTCCACACATACACATGTGTGAATGAAAATGGCAGCATATATATACATGGAGCGAGCCAAACTTTTTGCCACGCTTATGAAGCACATTGTAGCCCGCAGCCCACTCCTAACCGCTTTGCGGCCTCTCATTAAATTTTGTTATTGTACAAACTGACAAAGGACGCTCTTTATGCCCTTCTCAGCTGTTCGAGACAGTTGTGGCTTGCTGGGTGCGGGGTGAAACTGTTCGACAAACTATTTGACCGCATCCGACAGTTCAGAAACTTTTCAGAAATATGTGTAAAATAGCTAAAACATTGAATTGGAGGAAATTGGTGGCAGAAGTGGTTTGTTTGTGTCATGTTACAAAAGTTTATTTTTACAAAAAGAAACGAGAAAATAAACTAGCACTTGAAGTTGAAAACGGTTCAATTTTGAGCACACTTTCGTTATATGCTTTATAATGACGGTTCAAAGTTTTAAGCTGTGCAATATTAATTCAAATATTTTTGAGCCTTTTGTGTGGAAATAATATAGTTAATTTAGTGCATCAAGAGAATACTTATATGTGTGCATATGATTTATAGTACACTTTCACATTATTTTTGTACTCCCATAGGACTTTTCAAAAATCTTAGACACTATCGATGGCCACAATGGTTAGTAGCTAATATATACTATAATATGCTACTTCATTTTAGGTTTTCATAGCACAGTTTTTAGAGCGAACATACTTTCATTATTTACACATGTTAAAACCGATCAGGAAGAGCACGCGTAGTCCGGTAAAATGGGATGTTAACCATTCTATACAGCCTCGTTTTCTTCATGCCTCATCTGGAATATGCAATTTATTATATAACCCATTGTTTTTAGAAGATGTGATTGGGCGCGTTCTTCACACACGAAAATTGCCCCTCAATTGGTAAATTAGTGCTTTGACTAACTTTTACCAAAAAATTTATTATCTAAGAAAGAATCACTTATTCGATTTTCTCACTCGTTAGATCTGTGTGTACTGCTCCAAGCTTCAAAACAGATTAAGCTCGGCTTTAGAAATATTTTCCTCCAGACTTAGACTTGTTTATTTATAAATATCGCTCTTTTGAAATGGTTCCGAGAAGTGCTCAGATCGTCGTAAGCACATGTCTCATGTTCTTGTCGAAAAAACCGCCGACAGTTCTTATATATACATATATCTCTTAGTTGTCGGCTCCTAATTCCAACCTCTTTTTACGAAAAACTACACGCATACGACGCATAACACTCGAATAGTATTCCTTGTTGACAGTTTTGTCGGTCGGAAGGAGTTCGGACTGCACAATACCTCGTTAATCGAAGAAAACTGGCAACATAGCTTTTATTTTTGACCTGCTTTGACGTGGTATTTTCGTCTTCCTTGCATTGTTGCGAAGATCTTCGCTATTTTTCGAAAAAATTTACTGATTTTGGAAACAATCGTCCTTTCACTTTTCCTAGGCCCAATTTGTCTTTCAAAATTGTTTTCATTGATCCCTTCGATATTTCAACGATGCTAGTAAGATCTCTGACTGTTATTCGTCGATTCTCAAGCACCAATTCCATTATTTTATTGCTGTGTTGATCATCAGTTGATGCCGATGGCCGTCCTGGTTCGTCGTCAACGCATTCTCAACCCTTTTTGAATAATTTGTACCAATCAAAAACACTTGCTCGCGACAAAAAATTATCACCAAAGACCTTTTCCAACATTCTGAACGTTTCGATAACAGAAATTTGATTCCACACACAATATTTAAAGCAACTTCTTTCTTGAATAATTTCACTTATCGTAAAAATGATTTTTATGTAGCTCTACCTTTATTACCTTTAAATCCAAATCTATACTACAAAGGCCGACATGCTTTATAACTGATTACTCTAGTCATTATTTACCTCACACGAAGGACATAAGTCAAAAATATGTATACCTTTGATGATGCCCTGAGAGATACACATATATATTTTTCTATGGATATATTTAAAAATTTATTTGACAACTCATAACCCAGAAAGGTGACTATAACAATGTTTTCATTGATTGGGATTATACCTCAAAAGGCTACATCATATTTAGAGGTTTTTTTCGTATGCTGATGCTAAAATCTATCAACTGTTAAGAGTTGGAAACTATCGAGATGAATACAGAAAATTAATCATCATTTCAAAACCGCAAAAGCGATCCGTCATGGGCAGCTGAATTGGAGAGAAGAACTTGTATTTTTTGCGCGGATAGAAAGTACAAAACACTAGAATATCCTTGGCTAAGACTTCTTCGAAGAAACAAAGTGTTCAGTAACTTAAAGTTGGTGCACTTTTAAAGTATCCATATTATCCAGACATGAGGGAATAGCAGCAGATCATGTCTAACTGATTAAGGTTATCAGATCTATGGATAAAGCTGTAAGGATAGTGAAGCTCCGAAGGAACTATTTCTATGATTTTTAGACTGCAGCACATAGAGACTCACAATTTTCAAGTTTTTTTTTCAAAAGCCTATCACAAAGTTTTCAGAAAGACCGTAAGTAAAGTCTTGTCGGCTTTAAAAAGTTTGTGCAGTATACTATATTTCACTTCAAAAACAATAATATTATCTAAATTATCTACCGAAATTGTGTACTATAAATTTTTGCTGCATTTCTAATAGTAAAATTTGAAAAAAATGACCACTCACAAACGCATATCCACATTTAAATCAATCTGAAAGCAAATCTCCATCTCATAAAAATATTACTTCAAGCGAATTCCCATTGCGTCATTTAATGTGAATATTTTATAATCCACAAAAAGGATAATAAACCCTTCAATATGGGTATGCGAGCATAGAGCTTTTAGCTCATACTTGAAATATTTGAATACTCGTAAATAATCTCAAACGTATTAGCCTAAAGATAAGTTTTTTAAACCCTTTTAGAAAACACGTGCATGGAAAAGTTATAAAAAGGGATGAATGGTATATGCAGAGAAGGACAACCTCATGCTGGTGAGTATACTATTCAATTATGCATGCATGTGTGTGTGTCGGCAAATTGATTTGTGACTTCTTAAGCTGACCGACCCGGGCTAACCGCCAAGCTTGGTGTGCATGGACTGACATTCCGACACGCAGATCCACAAATTGACCATCACACGCAAAACGGTGGCGACAGATTTAATTGAAAATACCCATTTGTTTATTATTATTGTTGCAGATAAGTAGTGTATGTATATTTACCAGGAAAGTGGCAACACCCTAAAGCACTTTGAGTTACGAGGTCTTACTACGCTCTAAGAGCATCTCCAAATACACACACATACATCGCAGCGTTTGCTGGTCGCTTAATGGTGGTGGTAATGGTGGTGATGACTGTGGCTTTGTTGCTGTTGTTGTGCACAAGTCAGTCAGTCCGTGCTCCGTTATACGCAAATTAATCACGCACGAAGGGAAATTTCACCAATATAATGCTGGCTGCTTGTCGCAATTGCAACAACAACAACAATGAGAGCAAATATAAACATAACAATAGTTATATAGTAAACATTGTATGGATATATGCATGTATATACAACAACTCTCGGTATTTACTGCGGAAAGCGAAAATTAATCAAAGTGAAATATTTTTCCCGACTTACGGAGCACGCATAACTCACGCTCACTGAATATGAATGCGCATATGCTTTCATTTGGTGTACAAAGTTGCCTAAAATAATAAGAAGAAGCACAAAATACACAGAAGTTGGCAACTTTGATGTGTGTGTGTGTGTCTTGTGGACAATGGCAGGACAGAGTTTGGTTTGAGACTCAGTGATTTTCTACGGAAATAATGTATTATAAAGAATTTGCTGAAGTAGATTTAGATAAATGTATATATTAGTGTGTCCGTTACTTCCAAAGTTGATTTTTTTTTGCAAACGCCATTAAAGTTTCAGCTTTTGCCCTAAAGAAATTAGTCAACGCAAACAAATTCTTTATTTTCAAATTAAATCGTGCTTAAATCATATTTTGTTCCACATCTAATTATTATGAGACTTTTTGATCTTTAGCAATACATTTTTTATCTTCAAAGAAATTTAACCTACAATAATAATAACTTCGAAAAACAACGGCTTGTAGAAGAAGATATTCGAATAGTAAATGTCACCTTCTATTAAAAATGCCATCGATTTTTTCCATAAAGCTATTGCGGTAAACGTTATACACAGTTAAGGTTATGCATTAAATGCACTGATTCTTCATTCAAGTGCCTTACAAATTCTGTGTTGCTCATACGTCATGGTGTGCTGTATGAATGCTCAGTAACCGAACTACTGAGTGCATTTGTTGTAAAACTTTAACTGCGTATAACTTATAAAGCAGTGGCTTCATGGAAAAATTATTAAAAACTTTTTCGTAGTGCGGAAAATTTGGTTTTAAAATATTCTTTCTTCAAGGTTGTAGACTTACTTGTTGTAATGCAAAATTTCAAAACATCCGAAAATGACTATATGGGAAAGTAAAATGCTTTAGGCGCGGTTTAAAATGAAAATAAAGAGGTAGGCAAGCTAAATCCCTTTATTAGTGAAAAAACTGAAAATTTAGAGGGCATCTGCAAAAAACATCAACTTGGTAAATAAAGGATACCCTAATAAACATATATGTATGTGCAATATTAAACTATGGTTTGTAGGTATACGAGTTACTGAGACATAAACTAATATTAGAGAATGTTACAGTTTATAAAGAGTAAGTGCTTTATACAGGGAGTAATTGAGCTATATTCAAGTCAATATCTCTATGCGAAAGCTCCTTTAATTGCAAGTGTTCTCCGAGTTATTCACTGCATGTGTGAAAGGAAACTTCTTAGCTTAGTTTCCAATTCAATTAAAGTTTTTTTTTTACTTTTTTTATTTATAAATTCTTGCACAGATGTTGTCCTGTCCACACTTAATTACACATCGATTCACTCTACAAAAACATTTATGGGGTTGATTTTATTATTAATATTTTCTATTGTCAATAATAAACGTTGTTAAAACCATCGGAATTGACGCAATCGCTTGTTTCAGATTTTGCGGCGAATTCAAGCAGATAGAAGCGGGTCAAATGATGTGCATCACGGCAATTGTTCCTGTAAATGACATAGAAGAAGCTTTTGAGATCTTTTTAGATACTTATTCAGATCACTTTGTTGAAGTATCAGAGTATTTCGAAACGAATTACGTCAGAGGCATACCTGTCAGAGGTAGACGCCGTGAGGTCAAACCGAGATATGAGCCCGCAGTTCTTCAGAACACGACAAAAACAAATAACATGGCGGAATAAATATATGACATAATCAATTTGCAGTAGTTGTGGGAAGAGATCACCCTAGCTTGTATGCCCTTCTAGCAGAATTGCAAAAGGAACAGGGGGACACAGAAGGCATATTTCGAGAATTAGACATTGGAAAACAGAATCTAAGCAGTAGAAAGAATTCACGAAAAAGAAGATGGGGGAAAAGAGTACCTGCGAGCTTTTTATTCATCTCATTTTTAGCATTTTCTAGCAGTTTTTTCGCCAAGTGAATTTTCAAATTAGCAGTAGAAGTAGAGCAGTGAAAATAGAAAGCAAGCGTTAGAAAAAACGGTGTAGAAAAGGGGGAGTAGATATAATGACACACTACCTTCCTTCAGCACCCTAAGTGAGCTATATATTTTTTTAACTAATTTCGTGTTCCGTATTAGTGACCACACTATTCCAGTCCAAAAAGTGACTTCTTTGTTTCAAAAACCCATTACAGTTTCAAAGGAACTTCTATGAGTGCCTTTTGAGTATCCTTTAAGAGCTTTTGAGCTATTTGGCCTAACGAAAGTGAAAAGCAATATCGCTACCGTATTATTACTCATATAGTTGTATTAAATTTATTACAGTTATAAAAAATAGTAAATTATTCCACAATTTTAAATTTTGCGCGAACTGAAAGAATCTGGGAACCGCAATTGGGTATTTAAATCACTTGGCTTAAAGGCTAAAAGTGTTTTTATGACTTTTCTATATAGTTTGGGATATGTTCCGGTAACAATTACTTTGCATGTTCGGTATAAAAATATGTATGATGTCTTCTAAGATCCTTAATTTTTTATATGACTTCTATTAAATACTAAGATCTAATTTTAGGATTTTGATTAAGAAACGTATTTATTTACTCCTACTTGACTAGTTAGAGTTTTACTTTTATTTTCAGTTATAGCAACAATCTTAATAGGTTATGTACTACCTTCTCAAATATTCTTTTGAGTAGCGTCGCATTGTATCTCTGGTAGACAATATAGAAAATTCGAAAGCTCAAAATGATGATAGCTTTAGTGTCACTTGCATCCTGCTTCATTTATTTTGATAATTATTTTAACGGTAACTGAGCTTTAAGTCATCCGAAGACAAAAACCCTTCAATTTTAAAGCATAATTTTAACCAATTTTTCTGAATTCATTGAAATATTTGAGTTGAAATTATGATTTATTTAAACTAAACACCCATTTCGTTAGAAACTAATAACTTTCGGGTAATTTACTAGTTAGCAACCGGTGTGTGAAGTCTCTATGTTCTTTGGCGCATGTTAGAGTTCGCTAGACTGGAAGCTAATTGCAATTGGCTCAGCATTTTTCACTTCACTGAGTTTGGAAAAATTTCCACAGTTTTTAGGCAACTAATTAAGAGATGTGAAATAATTTAGAAGGTGATACACGCAGTAATGTTTAAATCAAAGAGAACTAGAGGCAGCTGCTAATTTTTGTGAAACTAAAGAAACGCCTTAAGTAAGTTAGTTCTTGTTATTATTCTAGTTTAGTGCAGTAAGGGAGAGTGAGAAATATGCTTCATATTTATCTAGTTGAGAATATCAAACGGTTAGGAGTTAATTTTAGATAAGTTTGCTGAATTCTAATAGTCCAGTACTCGCGGTGAGAAATCTAGTAAAGTTGTTGACCGTTTTTGTAGAGAGCATTTTAGAAATCTTTAAAAGACTTTCATAATCAGATGTATGCAAATATTAGTATTTGACTATTTTAGAAGAAAGGAGCCGTCAAGGAAAGATATTTTATGAAGAGAGTTGCCACCCATTTGAAAATACGTTCCACCAAAATTCAAAATTTAATTTAAATTAATTAATTACGATAAAGATGCCAACTGAAAAAAATTAAATTAGAGATTATGAGTTCAAAACTTTACCAAGCTAAGTTGCCACCTGCTTAAAATTTTCATTATTTTTAAATAATTAAATGAACTTGTGCAATATAGACAACAAACTCAGACTGAGTTACTACTGAGATTGAAAAAAACATCAATTGTAGATATTTTATGAAAAGCGGTTGCCACCTATTTAAAAAATTGGACTAAAACTCAAAACATAAATTAATTACCATAGAGGTGCCCACCAGAAAACCATTTATTAGAGACTTAGACTTCAAAACTTTACTATACTGAGTTGCCACCTGGTTAAAATTTTCATTTATTTATTATAATTAAATGAACTTTTGCAATGTAGACAACAAACTAACAGAAGTTCTAACAAAGATTTCTATACAAGATATTTTATCAAAAAGGGTGCCACTTATTTCAAAAAATTCTCTAAAATTCAGAAGATGAGTGAAGTATTACAATGGGGGGCCAAATTGTAGAAATTTACGAAGCCTTAAAGTTAGAAATATATTCTAGATGAGCTGCCACCTGTTGAAAATGTTCGTTAGTATATGTATTATTGATAAATATTGCAATAAAGAAACAGAGTTTGAAAAAGATTCCTGTTTGAGATATTTTGTGGAGAGCGTTGCCACCTATTTAAAAACACATTTCACTAAAAATCAAAAGTAAAAAAATTTTTTCAGGATTGACGGCCAAACAGAGGATATTTAAGACATCTCAGAGTTCAAAATATTATCAGGATGAGTTGCCTTTTGTTTAAAATGATTACAAAAAAAATGGATTATAAATAAATGAACTGCATACGTATACTGCAATAAAGTAACAGAGTTTGAAACAGACTTATATTGGAGATATTTTGTAAAGAGGGTTGCCAGCCTTTTAAAAATACCTACATTTTTTATTTTTTCATTAATTTAGCAGATAAATAAATATTGCAGTATCGAAGTCCAAATTGAAGAAAGTAGAGAAGTCTTAGCATTCGAAATGTTTCTGAAATGAGTTGCCACCTGTTTACAATTTTATTTAATATATTATAATTCAATGAACTTAAGCGATATAGAAATAGTATATTGAAAAATATTTATATTGGAGATACTACCTAGAGGAAGTTGCCAACTGTTTGAAAAAATTAATAAAAAAATATTAAAAAATAATGTAGAAAATAAAGGGCACTTTATTTTTTTTTAGTTTCAAAAGAAATTGCAATCTTATTGCTCTTTACTAATTGCGCACTGTTAATAAATAATTTACTCAGCGCTTCATTACATCTGGCATTAATTGAATATTTCACGCTTTTTTGGTTTTTGCATACCAAAAATTTATGTAATTATTTCTAAGTACTATATATGGTTGAATTGCCGAAAATTCACGGTATTGAAATTACTAATTACTTTTCTAAAGCAAATATTTGTATTTGAACTAAACAAATTACCCAAATATGTTTACAATTTTTTTGTTTTCTGTAATTCGCAAGCAGAAAAATAACTTTAAGTTAACCAAGCGCTACAAAAACAAACAGTTTAATGGAAGCTGATATTTATTTTCGATATGTTATGGCTCAATGCAAAATATTCAACAAACGCGCTGCATTTCGATATTTCATCTTTGAATTTGGCTAATTACTCAGCGTAAACAGGTACTTCACCTTCCTATAAAATTGTCAGTAAAAAAATAACAACGTGATGAAATATAAATTATTCATCATAATGTTAACTGAAAATAACGGAAGCGATGGCTCATCAATCAAACGCAAAAACGGCAAGTCAATTGTTTTCAGAAATTCAGTTGAAAAATTGACTTCTCGTGTGCTAATATTGAAAAAATAAAAACAATAGCCGCACACAAGTGAGCGAATTTAAATGGAATGAATGAAGTAATTAGCTAAACAAGAGAGCCAACTGTGTGTAATTTGCCTATATAATCACTTATTTAAGTGCAAGTCATAAATTTCGGTACTTAACATAGCGGAAATGGTGTTTTGGTTTTTGGTAGGCTTGTACACAAATGTGTTTGTTTACTTTTTTGATAGAAAAAAGTTCCAAAAATAATTTACGCCGCAATTTTCGGGTATTGAATCCAAGCCTTCAAAATAGGCTCGATTTTTACCAAAAATTGTTGTTTTCTTTTCTATCCATAAGAGATGTGGCGTACCTCTGCTATCTCTCTGATGTCTGTACGACGATTTTCACGCACTTTTTAACTTTTTCGATATTATTGTCATTAACGAATAGCTGCCAAACACACACTAATTGACATATGGGGATCAAAGTTCACCCTAGATTAAAAAAATATTGTACCAATCTAGAAAAAAAATTGATTATTGAAGTCTCCGCTTTCAGAAAATCTTGATTTAACCAATCATTATCTTCACTTAATTTTGTAAAGGTACTAGTAAGCAGACTTTAATTCCGATATCGTGATCACGTGTTGCTTTCAAATACCAGTGCTGCCATACTTAAAGTTATATTTTATGTTATCAGTACTCTTACCATCACTATTAACTGCACAATATTTGCATTATTGTATGTATCGTATGCTTCCATAATTCCCTTCACTTTGCATAAAAGCGGAACTTGCACTACAGTTATTACAGTAACTTCATCAATCATATGTTGTGTCAGCTGTTCAACACTGTTCTTGTAGGGAATGATTTACTCTGGAAAATGAAGCCATTTAAGCGGTAAATTGAGATTATTACGGCTTATTTCAAAGAAAATTATTTATTTCATACATCATACACTTATTATTTGGAAGCCAATACCTCTACTGTGCACTATAATATGTTGGTGGGATATTTATATCAAAAAAAATTTAAGAGATGCCTTTATGCCCCCGTATCTGAACTTGATATCCCCGCAAAGCTAATATGACTGCGCAATCTGACCTTGAGCAACATGAAAAGCTCCGTCAAGATCGTGAAGGACTTCTCCGAACCGTTAGATACCAATTGAGGTTTCAGACAAGGAGACTCTCTATCGTGCGACTTCGTCAATCTACTGTTGGAGAAAATAATTGGGGATGCAGAGCTGAATAAAGAAGGTACAATCATCTACAAGTGTGTACAACTGCTGGCGTACGTCGATGACATGGATAAGGAAGCGGAGTATATGGGTACGAAAACTAAACGAAAAATCTCCTGTCATCAAACAAACAGTGATCGCATTCGCAACTTGGCTCGTGCGTCACTATTGACAATCGTAATATCCAAGTGGTAGATAATTTCGTCTATATTGGAACCAGTATTAACGCCAACAACAATGTCAGCCTAGAAATCCAACGCAAAATAACTCTACCCAACAAGTGCTAAGTACTTCAGACTGAGCAGGTAATTGAAAAGTAAAGTCTTCTCTCGACAAACAAGAATCAAACTCTACAATGCACCCTTCCTGATATATGGACGATGACAATATCTGATGAGTCGGCCTTAATATTATTCGAGAGAAAAGTTTTACGGAAGATTTATGGTTCTTTGCGCATTGGCAACGGCGTATACCGCAGTCGATGTACAAAATATACGAAGAACATTCCGCGAATTAAGAAACAGCGGTTGTGCTGGCTAGGTCAAGTTGTCCGATTGGTAGATAATACTCCACCTTTGAAGATTTTCGATTCAGTACCCGCCGATGAAAGTAGAGTAAAAGGAAGACCTCCTCTCCTTTGGTGAAATAAAATGGAAAAGGACTTGACTGCACTTGGTGTCTTGAATTGCCACCAAATAGCGAAAAGATGAAAATATTGGCGTGCTGTTGTTAACTAGACTATAACCACCTAAGTGGTGAATGCGCCAGCATAAAAGAAGAATAATTAAATTCTCAGTGATTTTTTCATATGAGGAAGGTTTAAAAACCTTTTTCTAAATGGCAGAAGCTTTTCCAAATATTTAGCAAAAATATTATTCTTCTTTGAGAATGTAATTTAGTCAAATCGTCCAATGCAGGAAATGGGTTCTCTAGGTTCTTAAGAACTTTCAAAGGTATTTTTTATATAACATTTTGTTAATTTCGGTACAGAAAAGAGTTAAAAATTTCAAGAACTTAATTTAAGTTTTTTGATACCAGCAAATTAGTCTTAATTGGCAGTGCAAATTTGACTTATATTCAAAATGCAAGAAGAAGACATAATAGTTTAACATTTTATGAGATCTTAAGTCACGAGAGCAGTAGAAAAAATGCAATTGATGTCTTTCACTTTACACTTCAACGAAATTACTTCATAACCATTTGCAAGCAACAAATCGTCTCTCCAGACATTTTTAGATTCAACTGCCAGCCAAAAAGCGCAGCGACTTACGCAAATTCACGCTCAGACACACACACATTTTTCAAGAAATAATTTCAGCTTATTCCGAGCACTAACTCACGTGAGTCAGACGCACATAAACAACAGCCAAATAGCCAACAGAAACAGCAACAGTCACACTTTTCTAGCTCCGTTAACGCAAAAACAAAATTATCTGTCGTTTTTGTGCGATACGCACGCAACGGGATTTTCTTTAGCTGCCACAGAACCGCAACGACAGAGCACAGTGCGCAAATAAGGAATTTCCCCTTGAAGCTGATGACGACAAACAGCACATAGACGCCGGCGGGCGCGAACAGCAGAGGCAAAGTCACATAAGAAAAGCAACAACAACATGACAGCGCGCGATAATAAAAGCCAAACTGGCGCAGACTTATTAGCAGCGTAAAGTAGCTACGTAATAGGCAAGTCGGAGAGATAAACTTTATCAGAAAAAATAAATAAATTATAAAAAAAATATATAAAATAAGTAAAAAAAATATTGAAAAAAAGTAAAAGAGATATGAAAAATAAATAAAAAATTTTATTGAGCAATGAGCGCAAGAGTTTAGAGACAAAAGCGATAAAAAAGCTTTAACATATGACTAAAAGTTCTATCTAAGCCCAAGGTGCTAACGTCAGACGGCAACTGCCTACCACGTACATGCAGGCACACACACGCAGCTGCATAAATTATGTACGAGCTTGTATATGAGCGTGTATATAAGTATTTGTAAATAAACTGAAGGCATTGTTGGCCCTGGCCCTTGGCTGTGGGACGTGATTAGACCGCCATAGGCCACACTAGACGGTGTGGACGCTCGCATAAGCTTCCAAGTCACTTGATAATTATTGATTATCAGAGGGAGTGTAAGCATACGTATGTATATAATAGATTTTTATATAGTACATAGTATATGTAATATACTATATGGTATATGTGAGTATGTTAAGGTATGTTAAGTGACTATAAGAAAAAGCTATATGAGCATTGGCGTCCAGCACGTGACTGCCTTGCAAACAAATAACCAGTTCGACAGCAACACAGCAGCAAACACACATTTATAGACACATGTATGGGTGTATGTGTGTTCCTTCACACTACCTCTACAAAGCCTTTGCACAAACACTTTTTGTGCCGCAAACAAATGACCGCCACTGCCAAAGGGGGCCACCGCAAGTGTGGCATTATAAAAGTTTGCGACACACATACATACGTGTAGTGAGAAAAAAAGGAGGTCAATCAGCGCATGGACCACATGCTCTCATGCATACACATATGCACACATCCATATATAAAACTTTTTCTCAAAACCCGACCACAATCTATTGGTTAGTCCTGCTTTTTATTATCGTCAGGTTATAATAAATTTGCTGCGTGGATCTGCCGGGCTGCTGATATGAAAATCAATTCCGTTAGAACGTGACATGCCGTTAGTGGACATACTCAGGCACATACATGGCGCATATCTGTCGCTTTTATTTATTTATAAGTGGCCATATATGCGCGGCTATCTACTTTATTTGTGTATATATGTATGTATATATATAAATATAGTGTGTATCGATCACTTTGGCTGCCGTTAATGCGCACACAAAGGTGCTTTAAGTCTCTTTAGACAGCACTTTGGTGCTTTTTAAGCATTAACTGTGCATTTGCTGCTTTCAAAGTATTAAAACATTTCGTGCTTACTTTCAGAGAATGGCATGTCGTGCTGCAGGCTGCTGAGTATAGTGGCATATCCACGAATTGTGGAGTATAAATTTTTAAGAGAGTTAAATTAAATTAAATTGTTGTTTATTAAAACTTGGTTTGTAATAAAATGTATTAACAAATTTCTAAAATTATCATGATATTTAATTTTGTACACATAATTATGTACATCTAGTAACAAATTTAAAAAAAAAAAATCGTTTCTTCTTGTATACATCGTGAATGAAGCCATGTGTAGAAATTCACGCAAGTGAGGAAAGTTCTCTGATTGCCATTCACTTGGGAGTGGACAGAAATTATTCTTTTACATATGGCTCAAGCAGCTCACGACTTCCGGTCTTTGACAAAGTATCCTCTGGGTAGCCAAAGAACATCCGCTTGAAGGCGAGCTAAAGTGAGAGAGCGAACCATTCTTCCACAGGCTTGTGCGCTGAGTTTGGGACTCACGAGGCTGACATCGCCGCGGTCCAAAAAGTGCGATGGACGGGACAAGGACCGAGGAGAGTAGGCCTTTGTTGGTTTTACTACATTGGCCATATAAAGAAGCGCATGTACTGATGGTTTTCTTATGTAAAATGTTAGGTACGTTAAAATTTAAAAGAATTGGTCGAGTAGTCCTCTTTTATTTCCAAAAATCTTCAATTCTTGGGCTGCAGCTCTAGGCATACCTCAAAAAAATTTTGTCATTTTATTCCAAGATTACTTCCAATTTATCTTGAACTTGTAGCTGAGACAGTTTTATCGAATTTTATTTAAGAAAATGGCGGTATTAGAAATTTTCGGCAGGAGCTGCCACCTATCCGAAAGATATATATTTTTTTTATTATTTAGAGTATTTAAAAATAAGTCATCTGAGAAAATTTAGTATATTGGAATATATTGTAATTTAACTCATGGCCTAAAAATTTATTTTACCAGAGTTGCCACCAACTTAAAAATATAGAAAGCGTTTCTTTTACTTCACACACTGTAGTACGGATACTCGGCAGACAGTATTTGTGAAAGCCTTACAACAAAAAAAGTTTCAGAACAGTGTTGCCACATTTTTTTTAAATTTAAAATGACATAAATTAGGTCAACCTGTAGATGAGACTGCTTTCTTGAAAGTTTTTTGTTTCTTTTAAGAAAATAGCGGTTGCCACCTGCCCGATATTGTATGTATGTACATATACATATGTATGTATATATAAAATTATTTTTTAGAGTATTAAAAAAAGTTATCTGAGAAATGTATATTGTAATTTTACTCATTTCTAAAAAAAACATTTTACCAGAGTTGCCATCAACTTAAAAACATATATAGCGTTTATTTTACTTCACATACTATAAAATGGATTGCAAGAAATAATATATAATAATAAAATATTTGTGAAAACTTTGCAATAAAAAAATTTTCGGAACAGAGTTGCCAAATTTTTTTAATTTTAAATGCCACAAATTAGACATACCATCTCACTAAGTGTATTTTAATGTCAATTATGTAAAAATATATAATTATGAAAAATATTTTGGGGACTAAAATTTTGACCAAGTGACTAAGCTGAACCCCAAAAGCAGGTGGTTAGCACCAGCAAAGTGTAAAATTTAAATATTTTGGAAAGTATTACAGAATTTGAAGAATTTCCATAAGAAGAGAGTAAATTAGAAAAAATATGGCACTCAATCAAAGACTTGGAGAAATATTTGACCTGTGATCCTTCTGGGTACCTCATGGCAGAGCTGTAGACGACTTACTATGAAGACATTTAGAAAGCAAGGTGGCATATATGTATATGCAGATAATCAAAGAAGCTGCTTTCGTATAAAACAATATACACTTTTGCATACAAATACATAAACATTATGTATATATACATAAGTATTTCCCAAAATTTAAATTATGTGCATGCCTTTTCTTCTGCTCGAACTTGTTTGTTCTTCACGGCCTTTAATCAACGTCGTTTATTGCCAACAACACACACATTCGGCGGCTCTTCGTTTGCGTTCAGTCAAATAAATAAAGAATTTCGCAGCGAAAACATTAAGTGTGTATGTGTGTGTGTTTGAGCGTTTGAGCGTTTTGCTTTTTATCTACTGCTGCCTCCATTGACTTAATTCGCTGCTTTATATTAAAATGTCAGCGTCATACAGTTTGTGTGTATGTGTGTATGTGTGCATATGTTTGTTTATTTGTTTTTGTTTTGTTTAAGCAAATTTTGCTTTGTTACCGGCTCTTGTGTACACTGCCGTTACTCATACGCAACGGCAGCCACCCGTCGTTCAGGCGCATTACGGCTGTGTGGGGAGTTTAAAGCGTTCTAAACGCTTTTCTAGCGCTTAAATTAGCTGGCATTAGGCATGCATAGTCAACAAAGATGCTTTTTAAACGAAATGACATACATATTTATAACTTTTAAGCACTTTAGTATGACATTTTCATTCATTACTTTATTATGGCTGTTGTTGTTGTTGCTGCTTGTTTGTGTTAATATTTTTAGCGGACGCTTGAGTGCGTTTAGGACGAATTTATTTTTATATGTTTGTGCATATATAAATTTAATAGGCACCTTGGAGGTAAAATTTGGTGATGTAGAGGTGATGAGACTGTGGAAAGTGAGGACAAAAAATTTCGAAAAAAAAATATTATTATAAATTTAAATAAAATTAACAAAAACAAGAAAAAGGATTAACTTCGGCTGCAACGAAACGATAATGCATGCACAACTAGAAAAGTTTCCATACAAGAACTTGATGTTTATTTTTCAGTTTGTATGGCAGCTATATGCTATAGTGGTCCGATCTGAACAATTTGTTCACAGTTTGTACCATTGCCTTAAACAATTAACCGTGTCGAATTTCGTGAAAATATCTCATCAAATAAAAAAATTCTCTATACAAGCACTTGATTTTGATCGTTCATTTGGTATGACAGCTATATGCTATAGTGCTCCGATCGGAAAATTTTTTTTTAGAGATTTTACTTTTGTCTTCGAAAAGAATCCATACAAAATTTTGTGAAAGTATCTTTTCAAATAAAAATTTTTGCCATACAGGAACCTCAACATGATCTCCAGTTTGTATGACAGCTATATGCTATAGTGATCCGATATTGGCGATTGTGACATATGAGCAGCTTCTTGGAGAGAAAAGGATGTGCGCCAAATTTCAGATCGATACCATAAAAACTGAGGAACCAATTTGTCATATATACAGACAAATGGACAGATAGACGGGCAAGGCTAAATCGACTAAACTCGTCACTCAGAAATTTACGGTATAAATTAAATTAAATTAAATCTGCTTTAAATTCTCGCTGAAAATGAGTATTAGAAGCAGTTACTAAATACCAAGTATGCAACTTCGTTTTGTTTCACTCTATGCCCACATCTCTCCAGACTTTAAACTGAGTTGAGTGCCCACGTAAGTGTTTGATAAGATATTTACAAATCATTTGTATAACTTATCTGTGGGGATAAAGCATTACATATCGCCTTTGAAGGGCTGTACAAAATAACCAGTTTTATCCAGAAATAGCATGGCATCACTGGCATAGATATAAAGCTACAATGCACTTACAACTGTCACACACTTGTCATTGACTTCGTCAGCAGCGTGCTGATAAGAAACCGTTGCTTAATACAATTTCGATTGAATCCCAGATAACAAAGGGTGCTTGAAATATGCATTGAGTAGTTGGTTTTAAAAAATTTACTTTAAATGGAAATTAGTCTAAGTAGACCTTATGTTTCTACTACGTCAGCTGATAATACTTTGAGGCGCCTAAGTCAAGTACCAACGTGAGAGATAACCTTCTAGAGAGAGTATGTTAAGCAATTGGCTGGTAAAAACTAGTTTGCTGGGTGTTGTTGTAGAAACTTTATTAGCTAATTGATTTTAGCTAATGATGAACAGGTATAGTCCTTAGATATATAGCTAAGCTGGGTATATTTCGCTAAGTAGGTCATAAATGGTGAAAAGTTAACTTTATTGAATTCTTTGAGGGTGGCTGTGTGGGCGGTTGGGTACATAAATTTTCAGATTGCCAATTTTTTTTAAGTGATTCCAGTTCAATAACGCTTACAGTGTAGTTTTCATGAGCTTCGACAAAGAAACAAAAAAGTAAGCATTATCAAAGGTCAAGTAGTTTGAGGAGCTTTAAAGAAAAACATTTCAGACTTTATTCGGTTTACTGAAAATTCCGATAAACTGGGTGCTCGCACTTTCCAAGCATGTAGTTCTAATAACATATCGGAATACAGACAAGTCAAACTAACTTTCTCGATAGTTGAAATAAAAAATAAGATGCAGGTTCATTGTTTATTTAACGAGAGAGATTTTTTTGAACTCATAACTCGATGTCGGATATCTAGAGCCTGTAAGTTTGCAGAAATCTCGTTTTGTTTTATTTCAGAGCAGAAAGGAATCTTAGTAAAGAAATACTTTACATTTCGAAGCAGAAAAATATCTCAAGAAACCATAACTAGGGAATCGAATTATTCTATCTGCTCAAAATTAACTCGGACTGAACGGGGAAAACGATATGTGATGATATGATTGTATATGTATAAGTATAAGTATAAGTATAAGTATAAGTATAAGTATAAGTATAAGTATAAGTATAAGTATAAGTATAAGTATAAGTATAAGTATAAGTATAAGTATAAGTATAAGTATAAGTATAAGTATAAGTATAAGTATAAGTATAAGTATAAGTATAAGTATAAGTATAAGTATAAGTATAAGTATAAGTATAAGTATAAGTATAAGTATAAGTACAAGCATTTCAAATGCTGTGAAGATACTACAATATATACAACGCCTAAAGGTATGCTTTGAATATCTATGTGCTCTTTTTCAATAAAATACTGTGTCTAAGCAAGACTTGGATATTACCTTAGAATTACAGCGAATACTAACAACGCTGTCTATAAACATAAGACTTAGAATCTTCATCCAGTGTTCGTATCCAATGATCGATCTTTTAATTGAACACAAGAACCAGAACTCGTACCTTAGACATCCAGCAACTAAAGATATTACGAAAACAAAATTTTAAACTCTTTAAAAATATTTCTCTCACTTCAAAAGCGTCTCCACGTCCAACATTTAAAATTTTAAGCAAAACGGCCGTTATGATGCCGGTTAACTACCACAAATGTAAAGCCAGAGTGTAGTGAGCTTAGTAAAGCCCCGAAAAGGGAAGTTTTTAATGTCTCTACGTCGAAAAAATGCCGTGACTGGGAAGGAGAGAGGCTCATCGGCCGAACAGTTAGCTGGGCTAGTATCACGCCTCCATAAAAACTTTTAGCATTGATTGCCAGCTGTGGCTTCTCGTTAAGTTGATGATGTGTAATTGTGTGCAAGTAATTTTGCGTGTGCTTGCATACACACATATATATTTACATGTGTGTGTGTGTTGGCGCAGCGAAAGTTTTGTCGTTTCGAGTTGTTTTCAGTCATTGTGGCTTCGGTGTGGTAATGTGGCTATAATTTTCGGCACAACCCATCGATTTGCAAAGCGATACAACTTAAAAACCCGCACAAGCACAGTCGGTTGCTATCGGGTGGCGTAGCGTAGCCGTCGGGTGGTGGTGCGCTGTGCATTCAAGAGAGAAATTTAATTGATTAAATTTTGTGGTGAAACAGCAAGAAAATACGAATTTACAACACGCAAAAAGGAAGGAGAGTTGGAAATGTGAGAAATATGTGATAAAAAGCGAAATAGCGAGTAAAGCATAAATGGGTAGACATTAAAGGACGGTTGTTGAAAATACTATAATTTGGTGGGTTTTATGGCTTGAGTTCTAATTTGTATACTTTTTTTTGGCTGTTGCTTTTTCCGCGCTTCATTTTACGTCTGCTTCTTGTGCGTTAATTTATGTGATTACGCTGATTACTCTCGTCACTTTTATTTCTTTTCTGATGTTTGTTCATAATTCGCTCTCTCTATGCGGGTTGTCTATCATTCAGGCTCTGTACAAAAGGAGTGAATATACACACATTGTGAAGTAGTGGCTAAAGTGATAAGATGCGGACTCATTAACTTAGACTAGAGACTTATGATTTCAAGAAGAGTGGACCTTCACTACTTTTAAGCAAGAGATTTAAAATATAGTATTTACCAAATAAAGTGATCATATTTTTGAATAAAATAAATATTTTGTTATAATTAATATATCATCATCTGAACGGGGTTGCCACATATTTATATTCTCCATTTCAATTTGGTAAAAAAAAATCGGTATTGAAAGAGTTAAAGTATTATTATAAATATATAAGTTACACATATTAAAAATATTTTAAAAAAAAGTTGCCACCTGATATATTTACCTACAAAGACAGAAGTAAATATAACGATAGTTAAATGGAAAATGAGACCACACAAAAATTAAAACAATTTGTTAGTTTATTATTACAAAATAGTGTTCGGAAAATATTCAAAACAGGGATGCCATATTTATGTAAAAAATGTTGGCGATTTCAAAATTAAACTTAATTTTTTTTAGTTTATTATTAAAAAATAATATTCTGAAAATAATCAAAACAGCGTTGCCATATTTATGAGAATTAATAATGTAAAAAATCGCAGTTTGTAAATATTGAACAAAATAATGTTCGGAAAATATTCAAACAGTGCTGCCATATTTATGAAAATAAATGTTGGCGATTACAAAATTATGCTTAATACAAATATAATAGTAAAAATACTTTTCTGAAAATTTTCAAAACAGCGTTGCCATATTTATGAAATTTAACAATGCAGAAAAAAATCGCAGTTTGCAAACACTTACAAAAATAACTTTAAAAAATGGTCGTCACAGGGTTGCTACGTGTAAGAAAATAAAATATAACGGTTATAAAAAAATTAATTTTTAAAAATAATCATAAGAAAATATTCCTTAAAGGGTTGCCACATATTTGAAATAAAATTTAGCGATCAAAGGTTATGAAAAATCGTAGTTTATTAAAACTCTGAAAAATTATATTTTGAAAATTAAGCTGAATCTATTTTAGTCGTTGCCACATACATATTTGAAAAAAAATTAGCTATTAACGGTTATGAAAAAAGTCATTTTATTAATACTTGAAAAATAATTATAAGAAAATATTTGTCACAGGGTTGACACATATGTACATACTATATATGTACATATGTATGTATATTTAAAAAGATTTGCGATTAACGGTTTTGAAAAAAAAAACAAATTGATTTTAAGGCGGTATATATGTATCTCTTCTGAGCTTAATTTATTTTAAGCTTATTATTAAAGAATAATTTTAGAAAATATTCGTCACAGCGTTGCCACATATTTTAAAATAAATTTAGCTATTAACGGTTATGAAAATAAAAACGCAGTTCATTACGGCGTAGAAAAGTAATTTGAAAAAAAAAATATTACCAACAGGGTTGCCACATTTAAAAAAATATTATATTTGAGTTTACATATGGCGTTTGAGGAAGATATACCAAATACCAAGAGAGTTATGCACACTTTTCAGATTTAATGCATATTTTTATAAATTATGAACAAACTGTAAATTTAAAAAATGTATAAAAGCCGTTTTCAATTACAAACAGAAAATTTAAAATTTTTGCTTTACTCTACAATTCACTAAAAACCCTGCAGCAAACTTTATTTTATTTTAATTCACATTCAATTCCTTTAAATTTTGTCCTTGCAACCACAATCCCAACTTCAGCGCCCATTTTATGCCGTGCTTCAATATATCACCAGCATATTATTCAAATTTGTAAGTCATCACAGCACACAATTTATCTCAAATCTCCGCTGTTTCGTGTGCACGCACGTGCCAGTCGCACAATTCCGACTGTTAAATGGGATGACTACATGATTGACCGACAAACAGTCTGTTGTTGACAGCAGCGACGTGACGGACCCAGCAGCGGTGGCCGTGTGGGTGGCTGAGGAGACAACTGCTCGCTTTAATGATTCAGCATTATTAATGCACAGCATTTAACATAATTTATTCATTAGGTGAATTTACACGAAAGGTATATTTTTTCCCACTAAAGGAAGTTGAAGAAAAAGTGCAGAATTTTCTGAATTTTATTATGCAAACTCAATTTAAATTAATTTTTTAAGCACTTAGTTCTAATTAAACGCTATGAAATTCCTTGAGTGT
Source organism: Bactrocera tryoni (assembly GCF_016617805.1). Classification (NCBI taxonomy): domain Eukaryota; kingdom Metazoa; phylum Arthropoda; class Insecta; order Diptera; family Tephritidae; genus Bactrocera; species Bactrocera tryoni. Next base: position 8,508,961 of record NC_052501.1, read on the forward strand.
TAGTTAAATTAATTATTTTGCGCTTTAATTAATTATTTCTCTTCGATTCAAAAATTCTTCCCTACCCGTCTAATGCAATGTACCAGTTTACTCTATGTATGTAAATATCTTAGCCGCCACGGCGTATGATTGATTTCACTGCTCGAGCTGCTTGAGTGCAGTCGCGGAAAGCAAATATGAAAGATGAGTTTTATGCCACATATTCTGCATTCAACTATTATTTATCTTAATTGTCTACAACATTTCGTAATTAACCAGCTACTCTAAGCACCGTTACATGCTAAATCATCTGTTAACTACTTATTGTTGTTGTTGTTGTGTGTGTTTTTTATAAATAGCACCGCTTGAGTTCTCCCTTTCACTTCATCATTCATTACTTCGTAGCATTTTTTTAATCGCGTTCATCAATCAGCGACCGAAGCGAGCCATACCATCAGCCCAATTGTATGCTTCAAAATAAGTTAGTGGATATACATACATACATATGTATGTATAAACAAATTGGTAAATATTGATGTTGGTAGTTATTGGGAATGTTAATAATTTCAGATTTATTGTAGTAGAAAAGTAATTTTTGAAAACTGTTATATGAGATTTATTTTTTTAGAGGGTTGCCACTTGTTTCATTTTTGTCTGTAAATGAATCACTAAAATAATACAATTTAAACACAAATTTGAAAAAATTTACAAAGACTGATGTCAAAAATATTTTTGAAGAGTTGCCACCTTATCGAAATTTTTACATCAAGGACGTCTTATGATTTGAAATTTAAATTTAAAAAAATCAGAATCACATACGTACATATAATTCAAACATATAGAATTAAAGCTGTGTTTTGGGCATGTTTCGTATTGGAAATATTTTTTTAGAGTGGTACCACTTGTTTCATTTTTGTATACAAATATTAGTGGCTATTACATGTTAAACATAAAATTGAAAAAATTTACAAAGACTGATGTCAAAAATAATTTTTTTTAGAATGTTGCCACCTTACTGAATTTTTTAAATTAGAAAGACGTTGACATAATTTGAAATTACAAAATATTAAGCAACAAATTAAAATCACATACAATTTAAAAATATAGAATTAGAGCTGATTATATTTACCCGAAAAATAACAACAACAGCTTTAATAACTTTCAAAAAGCCTGCGGCAGAACACGCCAGCAGTAATTAAAATGGGGTCACTCAAAAATTTCAAAGCAAGTTAAACAAATTTCACCGCAATTTATGCAACGGAGCGAAAGCGAGCTTGTAAAAAGGTGCAAATAAACAAAAATAAAAAAAATTATTATATAAAACTTTCTGAAGTCAATATGGCAATCTCTCCGGGCTTACATGCAACTTGTGTGGTTGTGAGTTATGTTTGTGTTCATGTGTGTTTACTTGAAAATAATAAAATGTTTTAAAATGCGCGCAACGTATAAAATTGAAGAGCAACAGGGGAGATAACAAAATTAAAATAAAAGTTGTTAAGGGAGAAACAGCGGAAAAACAACATGAAATTTTAAAATGTAAAAAAATGGCCTTAAAGAACGAGAGGCGTCAGATTTCATACTCAAATCAAGCGACTGAAATGCGAATGAGCGCACGAAAAGTGAAAAGAAAAAAGAAAAAATGCACGCAAACAAATATTCTTCCTTGTGTATGTAGGTGTATGTATGTATGTGTCTATGGATGGGTGTTGGGTTTACGTGTGAGCACCTGAAAGTATGCTGCGAATTACGGAAATGTACACCTAAACTTCTACGGCGCTTTGTTGTTGTGTGCTTATAAGTGCATGGTAGAGCTGTTTACATCAAACTGCTTGTGCCTCCAATTGGCAAAGTCAGAATTAAAGGCAATTCCTAGAGAGGAAAAATATATGAAAACGTAAACCTAATTCAGCAAAATGTAGAGTAATAAAAATGAAAAATAAGAGTGTGTGCAAAATTTTGTTGTGCCCAGCCAAATTTTTCAAATCTTCTTTATCACTCATTTGCTATTTAGCCACTTTACTAGAAGTCGCTGAGTACAATAAGAATGTCTTTATATTTGTAAGCAATTTTTTTAAATTTTAGATGACTCGTCAAATTCTTGATTGAGTCGCTTTACAATCCAATGAATTGTAAAATAGCAAAATGATTCCAATATTATTATTAATTTCAAAAATCGACAAATAATGTCATGTCAGCAAGCACTTTTACAATAATAATATTAACTGCAAATTGCAATTGATTGCGTGTGCTGTTTGAAAGTTTAATGCCAGTGATTTGTCAAAAATAATTGTTAATGTACTCACCATAAAAATTTGTGTTTACTGTCAATTCAGCATGTCATTGTCATTTTGTACTGTAAAGAGAGCAAAAAATTAAATTAAATTGAAAATAATTGCTGATATTATTTGTTTTTATTTTTCTTATTTTTATAGTATCATACTTTAAGACTTGAAAAAGGATTTTCTTTGTAAGAAAGCGCCACAGACTAATGCTCGACTTCATTATGTCAAATTGTTTGACACCAAACTGACAAGAGTAAAAAGTGAATTTAGCTGCAGCGAAAGAGAAGCAATTGAGTTGGCAAATAGGGGTCAACTTTGATTGTAAAGAGAGTTCACTCTAACGCGTTTAGCTAGCACTATTTTAACTTTACCAATTTTATTACGACTGTCATTGATTTTGACACACGAAAACTTAATTTACTAACTGCACGATTAGCATAAGTATTCACTGAGTAGAAGTACGTAAGTTGCCTTTTATATAATATTTCGGATTTATAGATTAAAAGCAATTATTAATCATCAGAACTCGCTTGATTGTTTTTCGAAATATTCTCATTGAGATCTACTTATACTTTTTTGAACCAATTGTCGAAATACTTTTGCCACTCAGATTGAAGCATTTCCAAAACATGCTTTTTGAATACATCAATCGCCTCTTCAAGTGTCGAAAAACGTTGTCCCATTAGTCTAATTTTTATTTACGGACATAAAGAGCGGTCATTTGGTGCCAAGTGAACACTATACGGAAAATGACTCTTCAAATCGCTGTTTTGAGTGCTCACAAATGCACTTGTTTCGGTCGATGTATTGGTTTCGGCTCATCTTGAAACACACATACAGTCGCCTACTTACTTTCGAACCCATATGACTCACGATTCGTGTCCCGTCATGATGTCATAGACGTGTTTGTAAGTATTTTTTTCTTAATTTTCCTCGACCAATCGACACTAACCTGGTTTTGAGCGATTAACAAATTGTATTGTTCCAATGTGAAAAAAGTTTTTACAGTCAAATGTGTATGCAACATTGGATGTGTGCTGGTCTTTTCGATGCCTATAGTTGTAGCAATCTTAAGATAGGCCACATAATTATCTTGAAATATCACTTTGCACACAGCCTCAATAGTTTCCGCAGCAACAACTGACTATGAACGCCCTTTATTAAATTTGTCTTGGAGTGATCTGCGCCCTCTATTGAAATCACCATACCATCTATAAATACTGGCGCTAGAGAGAACTTTATTGCCAAAAATGTAGATGAGTTCAACAATAACCTGTTGCTGAATTAAGTCATGAGGAAGGCCTAAAAAATAATTGCGCGAAAATTTGCGCAATTTAATTCCGTTTTCTTGACCGAGAAGAATATTTTAAGTTACTGTAAAGAATAGAAATCTCAAATTTTAGCAGCTGACTCGCGTATATAAATACGGATATACATGACTAAATCGACTCAGCCCGTCACGCAGGTCATATTAACCTGCTTTCTCTTATAATAAAATGTATAGTATTTTATTGAGGAATAACTGCATGCGTCCCAACATCAACGAGTTGGGCTTAAGTTATGCTCTGATTTATCATATCCAAATGCGCCTATGACAATAGTTACGACGCTTTTTAAAATGACAGAGTAGCCGATATCATCATCAAATTTGTTTAGCATACCTGTAGGCGCCCAACTACTTTCACCCACAATGTCCATATTATTAACGTAATATTTTTGTTGTTTACAATACAATTGCAATTTGTATTGAATATCTAGCAGTTCTGGGAATATTTCTGCTTGAAGCTCGTTCTTTCATAGTCTACGCTACTTCCGGCATAATTTGTATTCTTCTGGCCAGCACACTGATTAAACTCTACCTTCGTTTATTTGCTTTTACTTCTTTTCGTGCGCTTCATTTGTACGTTTCCAGCGCTTGAGGTAATTTAATTTGTTGCTCTTTCCTCTGCAACCTGTTGACATATTTCCCGTAATTTCCCTTTTTCCCATTTGCCGATTTCCGATTATTGATTGTTGTCGTCGTTGCTGCTGGCCTTTGTAATTTTGTGGTCACAAGTAAGTTTAAAGTATACTATACTTATTATATTTCGACATGAATTTTTCCACTTGTGTACATTGCAATTTTGCAGAGAAATATTACATTTTTGATTAAAATTGTTTAAAAAATATACTCATTTCTCATAGGCACACAATGTAAACATGCCATGGACTATTGTGTGTGCAAATAAAAGCTAAAATATTAATCTCAATATCGTATTCTGTGATTGAAAACGAATTTTTTGGCCATTGAAATGGAAATTAATACAATTCTTAAGAGACATGAGAAAAGTCATACCAATCATATGAGTAGGAATCTAACTAAAGTGTTTAATATTTTTGTGTACCAACGTCTTATTAGTACTTCAAAAGTTTACGGTTGCAGCAAATACAAAAAATTTTCATTAGTGCTATGAGCATATGTTATTCTCATAAGTACAGTTTTGCACTTGTTTTATTTGTGAACTATTTACACTAAAAATTTATTAAAATTTCTAATTTTGTATTTATTTTGATATTTCTTCTCATGTGTAGTCAAAACCCAGTAAGCTCTGGCGGTATAGTTTCGTCATTTTTCTTAAGCGCTTGAATATAGGCAACGGAAATATTAATAACATCCTAAACAGAGTATATTAAAATGAGAGAAGCTAACTTTGGAGACCCTACAAAGGATTATACAAAAAAAGTGCATAATTGCAAACAATCGACACCGGCTATTTTAATTTTCAAATACTATATGATTTTGTCAATCGCAGATCCATAATTCAATACTCCTAAATTCGAAGATACAAAATGCAGGTATTTAATAACGCAATACTCTTAAATTTGAAATTTCAAAAAAATTCAAATGTTTAATAAAATTCTAAATGTTAAATTGTTAAAATGTTCGAAAATTTCGAAATTATCGTTAATAACAGAATAATTAATAATATTGAAAAATCGAACTTGAAAATTTTAATATTTCCTTTTTTAAAAGTTCAGAAATCGAAGTTCCATAAGTCAAAATTAATATATTCGAAATTTAAAAATATTTCAAGAAATCAAAATTTTAGGAAATTTCGAAGTCGTTGAATTCTACAAGACAAAATTAATATATTCGAAATTTAAAAATATTCCAAGAAATCAAAATTTTAGGAAATTTCGAAGTCGTTGAATTCCATAAGTCAAAATTAATATATTCGAAACTTCAAAATATTTCAAAAAATCAAAATTTTAGGAAATTTCGAAGTCATTGAATTTCGAAGTAGTTGAATTTTCGAAAATTTTGAAAAACTCGAATATTTGAGTTTCGCAAAACCTTTGACTACTCGGCAAAAGATGACGCTATTGGAAAATTCTTCATGCCCAAAATTTCGAAATAGAAAATGCGAATTGAAAAATAATTCCGAATGTTAAGTTTCTTTTCACAAATGCTTTACCTTATTTTCTTAAAATTTTTGTCATGTATACTAATGTAGCACTTGTAAAACCGTTTCTCTAATTAAATTTCATTTTTTATTAAAAACATGCTGATTTTGTTATCCCGGAGCGAAACTCAATCATAACAAATACGTGCACACATGCAAATATGCAGATGCATACATAACGGTAAATAAACACTAATTAGAAGGTGTAGCGCAGTTGCGAAGTGAAAGTGTTTTACAATTAATTTATGCACAATCGACCGACGAACTCTTGTTTAATTTATATGTTTGTAAACAACGTCACACACAAACAACAATAAAGCGGTCTGTGTAGATGTGTGCGCTTGCAGAAATGTCCGGAAAACTAAATAAATTCACAGGCAATTAGCTAGAATAAATAATTTACGCTGTATGAGAGCATACGAGTATTTGGTGAATATGTATGAGAGTATGTGTGTAGCGCAATTTATGAAGATGTGAGTGCCGGAATATTTGCTTCGAATTTTCTGGGAATATTCCACTCGTTTATGTTTTAGTAGATACGTGTTTGTGCGTGTGTGTGCATACGACGCACTCTCTCTGTTAACTGTTTGGTCCAATTACGTATGCAGAAGTGTCAATTCTTGTGTGTTCGGTGTGCTTTGATTTCGAATTAGTGCTCGACTGCTTATGTGGCAAGGAAATTAACATTAATTCGTCCTCTGTATATCAAGAGACGTGCTTATAGTATTTATATATAAGTATACTATAATTTTAAGTAATTGGGTTTTGCCGAAGATATTTTTCGTTTATATTTCTGTTTATTCAAAATTCATTAGCTGAGCGAATACATTTTTCGAAAATAATTTTGTATCTTACAATTTTGACTATTATTCATATGCTAGTGAGCATACTTAGGATAAAATTATATAATTTTTAAAAATACCCCCTTATATATGTATATAGAACCATGTCGAAATAGCAGCAGCCCCACTAACAATCAAACAGAAATATAAGCCACACAATGAAAGAACGAGGAATTCGTTATAACGCCAAGGTCACTCTGTCTGGAAAATTAGATTAGCTACAAATATTTTTTTTTAATATATCACAAAAAGCTCACATTTAAATGTTTCGGTAATCATTCGTGCATGTCATATAAACAGAAGGCCAATCTACTGACTCACTCCAGCTTTATTCGTAAGTCTTAAAGTGTCGAATATGTGAGGACAAACTTTTAGGCAAGTACATTATCCTAAAACATTTGCCGCCATTTATTCTTGCAGTAACTCATATATGAGATAGCATACGCATATAGTATATAAATGAATTCCAAGCATGTAACCAGTGTCAAAATATAAGGATATGCTGATAAGTAGGTAACTTTTCCCGCAGACTGACTTCAAATGTACAATGACTAGCATATTGTCTGTTAACCATACAGTCTTCTCCAAGAAAGAAAATATTTAAAAAAGTTAATGTTCGAAAATTCGTTATTTCTAAAAATCAAATTTAGATGACTTTGTTTGAAAATGATTATTAATTCACATAAAATCGAAACACAAATATAAAATTTTCAATATTATAAAATTTTCTAATTCGAAGTGCCATAATTCCTGAATTTTAGGAACAACAAAATGTGTTAATTTTCAAAACTTAAAAAGTTTATGTTCGAAAATTCATTATTTTCGAAAACACTTAGACGACCAAGATTCAGAAATAACAAAATTTAGAAATTTTCAAAATTTAAAAAGTTAATATTCGAAAATTTGTCATTCGCAAAAATCAACTTTATATTTTGTCGTTAAAAATGCTGAAACTTAAAAAATGGAAATTTAAAAAATGCAATATTTTGGAAAACATTTAGATTATAAAATTCAGGAACAACATTTTGAAAATTTAAAAATTAGTGTTCAAAAATTTTTCATTTCTAAAAATCAACACTATATTTTTTCGTTAGAAATTTTAAAACTTTGAAATTTGAAATTTAAGAAAATCATTATTTCGAAAAACACTTAAACAAGAGAAGGGTGATGTTCGAAAATTCTTAACTCCAATAAAACCAAAGAGGTTTAAGGTTTCTTAATGCGAAGTTCGAATTCCAAAACCGAAATTAATTTTTTTTTTTAATTCACTTACCTACTTTGACATACAAACTATCGAATATCTCAAAACTGTAGATACCGTTAATTTCGTGTCAGCCGGCAAGTGCTTTGCCAGTTTCTGAATATATAACACAGTTAAAGACAAAGATAACGGAGTTTCAAAATTAGTTATTTTTGAAAACCAAATTTGAATTTTTATTTTTGAAAAAATGCACTGAAATTTACATTTTTAGAAATTTATGAACTTCAAACTCACTAACACTTTGAAAGGATGATGCACGAGAATTCTTAAAACTAATAAAACCGAAACTAAAATTTTAAAAGATGAAGTATAAGGTGTCCCTATTCGAAGTTGCATAATTCGAAAATTCTAAATTACAATTTTTCGAGAATTCAAAAAATAAATTATTGAAACTTAGTTATTGTAAGAACAAAATTTTATTTTTATGTTTAAAAACTGTAAAACTTTAAATTTTGATATTTTAAAAAATGTTGAACTTCGAAAACACTTGGGCTATGAAAACATGAGTTGTTTAAAAATTCCTAATACCAAATAATAATTCAAAACTTTTAATGTCATAAGATTTTAATAAATACAAGAACAACTAAATTCGAAAATTTTCGAACATTTGTAAACTTCGAAAATCATTCGAAATTTTCAAAACTGTCTGAATATATGTATAACCTACTCCATGATCAAAGTGATCACTAGAGTACCCAAAAGAGCATATAATTAGTTTTTAGAAATCTATTCCAATGAAGTATTTTGTGGTCACTACTTTATTCAGGTTTTACGTACGTGTATGAATATAGTACGCAGGGTGTAGTTAGACTATACTTTCTGCGAATTTGCTAGCAGGAACGCTCCAGTTAAGTGATTTAAAATTTTCGATTTTGACGAGGCCACGTGAAGTCCTCGTCTTATCAAACAGCCTTCGTTCATGCGCATTTATTTCAGCATTTTGAGAATAACTCGCCTCTATATTATATGTACTTAAATGCATACTCATGTCACACGCTTGTTTGTCATGCAAATGACATCTGAAGTAAGTTTTCTCAATTTGCTCTTTTTATTTCTTCTGGCGACAGCATTTCGTTAAGCTTCCCTCTTTTTTCCTACTTCTCATTGCCATAAAGTCGTGTTGCCTTCACAGACCGTTAAGTTAGCACATGAAGCCATACAAAATGTGACACAAAACAACTCCCTGTGGAGATGTAAAAACGTTTTCAGCGCGCAAAAAATTTAGTGAGTGGACCAGAAAAAATACTTTGTATAGTGTTCTAAGATGGGAAACTTTAATATCAATTTTTTATATTTAGTTTGACACGGTATTGGTAATATCCAGAAGGAGTTTTTGGCGACCCTAAAAAGGTTATACACATGACGATCTTAGTCGATTTAGTCTTGTCTGTCTGTTTGTGGTTATACACACGACGTTTTCAGGCCGATATCTCACAACTTAGAGACTAGAGATTTCGAGATATCAACCTGAAAATTTGCACAAGTCCTTTACTCATCAAAATTCTGCTTATTTGCCGGAAACGCCGTTATCAGACAGCTAAAACACATAGCTGCCATACAAACTGACCGATCAAACTCAAGACCTTGTATGGAAAACTTTTTTGTTTGAAGAGGCATCTTCACAAAAGTTGGCATGGAGTATTACCTAAGATAACGCTACAAACTCTGGAGAAATTGTTCAGTTTGAACGACTATAGCATATAGCTGTCATACAAACTGACCCATAAAAATCAAGTTATTGTAAGGACATTTTTTTGATTTCAAGAGATATCGCCCCGAAACTTGGCATACATGCTGTCTAAGGCAACGTTATAATCTCCAAATAGAACTGATAAGATCGGAGCGATATAACGTATAGCTGTCGTACAAGCTGACAGGTAAAAAACAAGTAAACGATTTTACAAACCCTTCTGAGCTATGAAAATAGCTTTTGTGAAGGGTATTATAACTTTGGTGCCGCAAAGTTGAAGAATTTTTCTAGTTTTCAATGTTTACTTGGTTCGATCTGGCAGCATAGTTCGTGAGGTGCGCTGCTTTAGACTTTCCGATCGCTGTAGAAGTTCGTTGAAAATTATTTTTTCTTTAACGAACCACGTCGGTGGGTGTATACCACACACACACACACACACAGTCACCGACCTCACCGCTTAAATTCAACTTTCGCACGCGTGGTTGAGCAATGTGTTGTTGAATTTTTGCGCTTTTCTGTCAACATTGGAAAATGCTCTGACGCACTCATGCATAAATATTATGATTACTTGTTGTAGTTATTGTTGTTGTAGTTGAAAGCAAGTTTATTCAAGAAATTACACGCAACTTTGCAGCAGCGAAGTGTAAACGCGTCAGTTAAAAGACACAAATACATACGCCACGCGCCTTGCTCTCAATCTCACACATCTCAGCATTTTTCTGCTGGCGCTTGCATGTATTGGTAATGCGCTGGTTACGGACAGAAATGCTGTACGTGAAAAGGCGCACTCAGTTATAGCTCACGAACGCGCCAAAAGTCAGTCAAACGCTTGCAAGTTGGTGCAAAATTCATATTTGGTACTGGTTGCTTCTCATTGACACATACACACATGCACAGCTGACTCCTAGAACACCGCTGATTTCTAAAACATACATATACACACATGCATTTGTATATTCTTTTATGCATTCCCGTACTTCAGCGCGCTTTTAGCCAACGCATTAGCAAGTCAAGTTCACTTCGTTCCATTTCGCTTAAGCGAAAACTCAAACTGTATGTATGAGCGACGAGTTCAATCATTCGCCACGGTCTCGACTAGAGTTAGATGGAGTGATGTGTAGCAGGTGCGGCGATTTTCATCCTCGAAAAATGCATATTCAGTGGCGTTCTTGATGGCAGCACTTAGCGTCAGCAAGGAGATTTTATAATTTGGCTTTGGTTTAACGGGACTTAAGTTTTCATTACCGCCACATTTAATGGTGTGCGAAAAACTACGCAGATAATGAATTTATGGATTTAACAACGCAATCTTCGTTAGCAGGATTTTTGTAACTCAAGGATGACAGGGTATTAGCATAATGTGAAAATATATTAATGCAAGATGAGGGTAAAATACAATTACTACAATACAGTTAGTTACAGTTTGGATGTTCTCTGCAAGAAATTCACTACTCATGCCGGCATATAAGGGGGAAAAAAAACAATACATTTTAACATATAACCATCTTAGCTTAACCAAGGGCGAATGCAGTTACGAGTGCATAATAACCTTAGTATATTGAATACATTCGTACTTTCGAAGTGATAAATACTTGAAATGAGCAGAACTACCAGCTGAGATTGCAAATTTAACGCGTTTCAAAGACAGTCCGAAAGTAGGGTATTAGGATCTATTATATACGTGTTTAAGGTAAAATAAATGGACAGGTGTTCTAAGCTGTCGAAGTGAGATCCATGTTGGTAGCGACCTCTTAACATAACCTAACCGAGACAGCAATGTCTATGTAACCAAAGCGGAACCGGATTTGTATCTGCCCAAGGAGCATGCATCAGCTTCTTATGGTCGGACGAAATCATGCCCGATGATTGGAATTTAAATGTGTTCTGCCCAATCCACAAAAAGGAAGACCCCACAATCTACGCCAACCACCGTAAGATAAGCCTCCTCAACATCGCATATAAGGTCCTATCGAGCGAATTGTGTGAAAGATTAAAGCCCACCGTTAACAAACTGATTGGACCTTATCAGTGTTGCCTTACGCCTCGAAAATCAACAACCGACCAGATATTCACCATGCACCAAATCTTGGAAAATACATGTGAAAAGAGAATCGACACTTAGGATCAGGAGGGACTTCTCCCAGCTGTTCGATGCCAAACAAAATTTCAGACAAAGCGACTTTCTTTCGTGTGACTTCTTCAACCTTTTTCTGGAGAAAATAATTCGAGCTGCAGAATTAAATAGTGAACGTACCAGCTTCTATAAGAGTGTGCAGCTGCTGGCGTACACCGATGAATTGATATTATTGGCCTCAACAACCGCGGCGTTAGTTCTGCCTTCTCCAGAATGGGTAAGCAAGCGAAGCAAATGGATCTGGTAGAGAGCGAGGGTAAGACGAACTAACTTCTGTCCCACATCACTGTTGACAGTCATAACTTCGAAGTCGTAGATAATTTCGTCATTCTAGGAACCAGCATTAAGAGCAATACAATGTCAGAAGTCCAAATCATAATAGACCAACCAGATTATAAAACGAAACTTTTTCACATACAACTCTATTTGTTTTATCTCCTTACATTACTAAAATTATTTTGAGAGGTGCTTGTACAGGCAAACAACAAAATTCTGGAAAAAGATTCGATACAGGAAGCCGCTAGTAGATCAGTTAATCTCCTGCATTCTGCACTAGTCTAGACAAATTTTTAGTTATTATGCCAGTTTGTGTTCTTAAATGACCATCTCGTCCCCGATGGACCTTTACAATGCGACCTAGTCGCTATTCGGTTGGGGGAAGGCATTCGTCATGATGACGCAATCTCTTGCCTGTGTTCCTTCCAGATCGTTTACCACCGATGTCTCTTATGGAGATCTTTGATGTATTGAGGTCTTTCCATATATGACTGAATTTGGAATGAAGAATTGTAACCTTTTCCCCTCGGGTTATTAAAGTGAGCGAGTATTCTTCTGCCTCAGGAATGGCGAGAAGAAGGAAATACTCTAAGGAAATGGCCAGGTATAAAAGCTGTGATCCGATAACTCTTCGTAATTGAATTTATTATTCCCAGCCGTTCTCTTTAAATGAGGCATACAGCTTTTTACTATCAATTCCCCACATTTCGCCCATGTGGAAGAACATGGATGGATGAAGTGTCAATCGATGCCTTCGGGTGCATATTTTTTTACTTCTTTCATTAGAAACAGTCGGAAAGAGCTAGTTGTTGACCAGCATCTGCTAAGCCCACGCGAAGTATAGAAGTCCAATGCAAGAAGATAACGGACATCCAACATGCTCCCAATCCGATATAATCAGAACCACAAAAAATATTTCCTCTGGTGAGTTATTACCCGAAAAATATCCTTCATGCCAGCTTATGAGGGAAGCTTGACGCTATTAACAAGGAGCAACTAATCAGTCACAAGCGCCAACCAGCGATTCTGCGTACCCACCAACAAATTGATCAACAATCGATACTAATATGTGAGGAATCATTCTACGAACACAGTGCCTTAACTAAATATTATTATTATCAAGTTTTAGCATGCAAAGCCGTTTTTCTTTTATAAGATGTCTTCACAAAATTTGGTTTTCCAAGCCAACGCTACAATTTCCGAATATATTGTTCAGATCGGACCACTATAGTATATAGCTGACTTACAAGATGGCCCTTTTATGATACAAAAAATGCTCCTGTGAAGAGTGTAATATCGGCTGTACCGAAGTTAACGCTTGCTCTTAGTTAAGAGGAAAGAAAAATAATTATTTTTTTACAACTCAAAAAATGTAAGCAGTAGATTCAGCTATCTACTGCTTACATTTATAAGATTATTGATTTCATATTACCTTTTACCTCATATTAGAATTTACTCAAAGCTTAAAGCTCTTCACACACTCTATAATGTTTCGATTGACCGAAAATTAGTTGTATCGGATAGGTTTAGAAAATATACTGTGAGGTGTGTGTTGAAAGGAGTCTATATATAATAAATAAGAAAACATATAATATAAACATAAAAAATAATAAATAACAAAAACATATCTTGTATATGTAAATTTATTATTTCTAGGCCAAGTAACAACAAATATTGCAACATATTTAAAGCCAAGATAACATCGATTAAAAATTCGTAAAATTGCTTATGAACAAAATATAAATGATTTGAAACTAAAATTTATACGAATAAAAATATAAATAATTTATGAACAAATTTTTGCACTGTACTATATACCACAATAACAATGTGTGAAGCACACAAGCGTGCATATATATAATTATGGGTATATCTGCATATATATCCCGTCATGTCTGTAATGAAGAAATCGAAAGAAGACACAATACAAAATACAAAAGACCTTAAACGTGCATTATCAGAATTTCAAATATGCCCAAATTTATTTATTTATTCATATGCGCAAATAAAATAACACGCACGAGTCTGTGTCTGCATGCACAAACGAACGCGTCGAGGCCTTATATTGGCTCCGAATATAATGAAAATCCTTCGTTTGTACGCATTTCCAAATAAACAGCTTGTCACTCCACAGTCTGTAATATAGAAATTCATATATGTAACAATAACAACAACAACAACCGAGGACATCGTTGAGCAAATTGAATAATTCCATTGTTGTAATTTTGTTTTTTTTTTGTTGGCACACTGACATTTCTTCAACAGTTCAAGTTCGCATTGCCGTGCCAACAAACCGCCTACGCGGCCAGGGCGTATACGCAACCTTAGAACGCGCGTGGAATTTTATAACATCAATGTTTAGCAACGAGGCGACTGCGAAGGTGAAAGCGTTGAATTTTGCAAATGATACAGACATGTCGGAAATTGGATTTTAAACGTTACAAAAACTAATATGATTTCCGAACTGCTTATCAAATTATTGCACAATATAAATAATAATAAAGGTAGCTAATGCAAATACGCGCAAGAGCACATTCGAAACAAGTTAATATTTCGGCTACTAAATACATGTAGAGCTTAAAGGGAGCAGCACGCTTTAAGCGCAAATCCGAATGAAATTATCTCGCATGAGATTAGCGCTCGCAATTAGCTGCTGTCTTGGGCCGCCTGCAGGTAATGTCACACCATCAATCAGCAAATTCTCGGCAGCTCACACTTTCAATCAAAGTTAGGCGGTAATGCGTCGCATATATGGAAATATTTTGGTTTGTATGTGTGTAAATGTGCGTGTGTGTGTGTGTTATGCCATGAATAATCTTCGCAGGGCTTGTGCGCGCCAACGATAAGAGTCCACTAATAATGTAATAACATGCAGCGCACGTTTTCATACATACTTAAGCGTTATCTGCTTGTAGGCATGACAAAAAAGGTACCCAGTAGGAAAAGGTGTGGGTGCTCGATTGATTATTTTGCGCAAATATTGATAATTAAAGAGATTGAAGTGGGTTATTGTATCAAAAAGAGCTATTTTATTTTGTACTTCAATTTAATAAATTTTAATTTAATTCCTTTATTTATTTTATTTATTTTATTTTATTTTATTTTATTTTCTTTCATTTTATTTTATTTTATTTTATTTATTTTATTTTATTTTATTTTATTTTATTTTATTTATTTTTTATTTTATTTTATTTTATTTTATTTTATTTTATTTTATTTTATTTTATTTTATTTTATTTTATTTTATTTTATTTTATTTTATTTTATTTTATTTTATTTTATTTTATTTTATTTTATTTTATTTTATTTTATTTTATTTAATTTAATTTAATTTAATTTAATTTAATTTAATTTAATTTAATTTAATTTAATTTAATTTAATTTAATCTAATTTAATTTAATTTAATTTAATTTCTTTTAATCTAATTTCATTTAATTTAATTTATTTTAATTTAATTTAATTTAATTTAATTTAATTTAATTTAATTTAATTTAATTTAATTAATTTAATTTACTTTATTTAATTTAACTAATTTTTTTATTAAATCTTTATTATATTTGTTTTCATATTATTTTTTAATTTAATTGTCTTTATTTTATTTCATTTTTAATTTTATTTAAAATTCTATCAGTTCAGTTCAGTTTTTTTCCTACCAGCCCCACGAAAGTTTATGGCAACACATCGTAGCAACACGTTCACACACACTCCCACAATCTCGCATACTTATTTAGATGTAATCATTTCGATGAAGCATCTACAGGATGTTTATACTCACACCGCCCTCACCCTCCTCGCCGCTTGGCCAGATAATATACACGCATTAAAATTGGCTAATTTTCTTGTTGTCGACTGTTTTGTTGTCTCGTTCGCTATTCGTTTCTCGCTAAATATCTCATGCGTCGCTAAGGATGTAATAAGATTTGTGTTTATGCGCACGAAATGTGCCAGATGGTCTTAGTGGAAATAAATAATCCTATTTTTTTCAACTAACGACGCAGATGTACTCATATATGAACGTGTGTGTGTGTACACTTGTGCTTGTAGTCGCGCTGGCAATGCCATTCACCAGAAGGTTAATAAAATCTGAAAGTATCTAGATAACAACAAGCACTTATGCGCAAGGACAATCGAAATAATTGAGACATTTTGGGATATGCTATAATTTGGTGTATTTCTGGTACTAATTTTTGAGTGTGCATGTGTGCTAATGTGTATCCAACCCACAGCAAATAACTTAAACTTTCATATAATACTTGTGCTGTAGACAAATACGCTTAGAAATAAGCTCAGATGTATTAATGTATGTATAAGTATATCTTTAAGCTTCAAAAATGCTGAAGATTACATTTCATTAAGAACAATCATTAAGAAATGATGACTTTCCCATTCCACTTATCGCAAATACAGTAGAGTCACTGACCCCTTATACATTGATTCAATGATCAAGGACTTTTTATTATAAGAGATTTATTTTTTTTGCTCCTCAAGCTTCCATATTCTGTAGCAGTTTGGGAGTCTTATGAGTTAGGAAAATCTGAAAATATGATCGTAAACTCCATTTAAGCCGTAGAGTCTAAGCTAAAAATATGTGAAAATATGTGCATATTGAGATAATTTGTATCATGAAAATGTTTCTAATGCAATTTGATACGCTGAAGTCAAATCTGAAAACAGAATTTTTCTACCACCCACAGATATTCTGTAACCTGCGGCTTTGGATTCTAGAATACTACAGTGTTCAAATTGAAAGGTGAATTAATTTGAATTAATTTATACTTCACGTGTTTTTCGAATCGGTAAATTTTTTGTCTGTAAGTTGGTAATACTTTTAGTGACATCTATGCTAACTGAAAGGCTCTAAAACTGAATTCTTCGATTTTCACTATGTTTGCGTGTGCGATAATGCAACATCTCATACTACATTGGTTATTCCTGATCATTTCGCCACATTTTCAACTAATATCGTGCCGCAAACACTGCATTCGCCTGAGCAATGGCCAGTACGTCAGGCACTCACTCCGGGACAAAAATAAAAGTTACCAGTGAACCTCTAGTTGATCCCAAAAAGGTATTACTACCACCTTTGCATATTAAATTGAGTTTAATGAAGAATTTTGTTAAAGCAATAGACAGAAATGGAAGAGGGTTCTTGTATCTCAAACAAAACTTTCCAAGAGTCAGTAAAGCAAAAACTAAGGAGGACATATTTGTGGATGCGCAAATAAGAGAACTAATGAAAGATAAAACATTTGAGGAAATGCTCTATAAAACTGAAATACGAGGCAGGAGCGCCTTTAAAAGCGTTGTTAAAAATTTTCTTGGAAATGTGAAAGCTGACAATTACAAAGATCTTGTAACTGAACTACTTACTGCCGATAAAAAAAATGGGTTGCAACATGCCACTTAAAATTAACTTTCTGGACTTCCTTCTGGATTTTTTCCTCGAAAATTTAGTGGCCGTAAGTGACGAACATGGCAATGGTTCAACCAAGACATTTCTGCTATGGAGAAATGGTAGCAAGGCAAGTAGAGTTGCTTGCCTATTACTTCAGTACATTGTTAAGAGGTACTCCTAAATCAATATATCCGTATCACTGAAAAACATCGACAGTAACATTTTAAGGTACTCTTTGGTTAATAAAATAATATAATATAAAAAAGTTAGATATATTAATCTAACTTTTTTTTGAAACAAAAATCCTCACAGCCGAAAAACTATAGGTGATGAAAGAAATCTGTAGCTATTTTCTGCATTTGTGACAATTTTTACAAAATAAACACTTTGTTCTGTTCATGCCACAAAGAACAAGCGGATTTTTGTTTACCAGTAATATCTACTTTTGAAAGTTAAAGAAACGACTAGAGCGCGAAAGATGATCTAGAGAGACAGATATTGAAAAAAAATTTCGGTTTCAATTTGAAGGAACCATATCATCTCCTTCCTATCATTGGTTTTTCGAAATAATATTCGGCTGAAATAATTGCTCTTATCGAAATCAATCTCACCGCAAGTGCAGATGTACTAAATGGACATTCTACCAAAGGTTCATAAGTGGTGCGACCAAATATTTTGTCAGATGGGTTTTGCTGTAGCTGTATGGAGGTAGGAGAGGTGGAATCCAAGCACCTTCTCCGCTGCATTCAAAATGTTGCCAGACGGAGATTGAAATATCTCGGTGGATAAACTTTCTATGAACCTAAAGAAGTGCATGGGATTAGTTTTAACCGCCCTAACAACATGTGGTGAGTCAATTTACAATCTGTGTCATTTTCTAGATTTTTCTTCCGCAGGCGAACATCTTCCACTAACTTCAAAGTTATAGAAGGAAATGTAGGTTTTCACCAAGTTGAGCCATCTAGTGGCAGACAATTGGGATTTTTGAGAGAAATTGAGAAATTTTTTTAGCTTGACTTCGATGCACGATCCCCCAAGTCACAGTTAAACACGCAACCAAGTCGAACACGATGTTAATTTTCTTTTCGCGACATAATTGCACCACCGAGCTACCAAAATCTCTCATACACAACTTCGCCACAAAATTCAAACATATTCTAATATTTCCTCTTTAATATAATCATCAAAGCGTTGACACCAACATATACTTACATGACAAACACCGATGCCTGTCAACGCCACAAACGCCGCAAACGTCAATTTGCGGTCGATGGCTGTGGCAAACATGACAGGGAGCATGTGTATATATATGTATGTGTAAATGTTTGTGTGTAAAAAATTCAATTTTGATAGCATGCTTATTTGTTGCTAAAAACGTGTCGGCAGCTATGTTGCACATATGTACATACATATATGTAGAGGGTGATCCATTTCGAGATTCCCTACAAGAAAGGTCTCCTTGTTTTTTTTTCAATAAACTACTTCAAAGTTATGCTCAGTTAAAGTTATACATCAAGTGCATTGAGGCTCAGTAATTCACTGACGGAGCATTTTATAGTACACCGTGTCGTATAAGCAACTCAGAATGTGTAAGGCTTTTTCATGAACTTTCAAGGTATTTTATGCATACAGAAGTTTAATTGCGAATAACCTTTAAGTAATTATTTAAGAAAAAAAATTTATAATTAAAAAATTATAAATTTATAATTTATTTAATTAAAAAAATGTATAAAAGATAATATTTTACATAATTTTTAAATAAAAATTATAATTTTTTTAAATAAAAAAATTTATAGTTTTTTTAAATAAAAATTTATAATTTTTTTGATAAAAAAATTGTATAATAAATTAAGTAATTATAATATTTTTTAATTTTTTTAAATAAAAATTTATAATTTATAAAAGAAATTTATAATAAATTAAATAATTATAAATATATAATTTATAATTATTTAATTAAAAAAATTTATAATTATTTAATTTATTATAACTTTTTTAACCAAGTCAATTTTTAAAATTAAACCAGAATGTTATCTTTTCAAAGTTGTTGTTTAATATATTTGGAGGCAAAGAATTTATTACGAAAGATCAAAAACTCACATGTTCAATATATGGGATGAGCTTGTATGTATATGTTGTATGACTTTTTTGAAAAATGACGGACACCCTAATACACAAATATATGCACGTGTACCACACAGCAATAAAACTACTAACACACTCATACACAAACAGACATTTGCTTACAGATCCTTATGAATAGAATATCGCTGCGTTGGGGTGATGTGCCTTCATCACAATGTTTGTATTGAATTTCGCACCATCGCTCATCGCATGCAACACACTCGTCGAATTTTGAGCGGCCAACAAGCGTGCAAACACGCACGCAGCCATAAAGGCGAAATGCTCAAGCGAATGTGAAATGTGAGTGAATGTGTCGAATTCGGATGAATTTTTATGTGCTTTTGTTTCATGCATATGCATGAGTATGTGTATGTGTTTCTGTCTGTGTGTGTATGTGTGCATAAATGCTTGCCAACATTTTATCTCGACACAACAACGCTCGAAGATTTATGGTTACCCCAATATTTGGACTGGGACGCCAAGTCAACACACGCGCGCACATAACAACAACAACACCGCAACAACCACCTTTGGCAGCTGTCAATTTTCTCAGTTTGCTATGATATTGCCAACCACACACACGCGCACACACTCTTAGCAACAATTGCTTAACTTTCATTTTGCTATTTGCCGAGAACTTTGATTGCTTTTTCAATGTGTTCGATAAAAAAGTTTTTTGTTTCTGTTCGATTTCATCGTTTGCATCTTGCATCCCTTCGGTTGCCGGGCGTTGATCCTTCGTTGCTTTCCCCTTCCTCTTTGTACTGCTCTTATGTAAAACTCTTTCTACATTTGCTTATTTCATTTCGGTTTTATTGTTGATTTACTTGTCGTTGGCTTTAGCTCCCCTCCCCCTCGGTCTGCGTAGATGAAGGAGAAATGTTGCAAAGTTTTTTAATTTGTACGCGTTGCCTTAATTACCGTTCGCCGTTCACCGCTGGCTGATTATCCTCATTTAATTGCCGACCAAGTAGGTAATTTTTTTTAAATTTCTCTTCACCATTTGTTCGCGGTTTTCTCGTTGGTGCAGCTTGGTGTAAGATTAAGTTAAAATGTATATTTTTTGTATGAAAATTTCATTCAAATGCAAGCTGTTGCAAAGGTGTGCTTGGAAAATCACAAGAAACGGTTTAAACCACATTTTATATTTTCGTTTTGGTGGGCAAAAAATAGTAAGACTTTTCTCATAATTTTAAAATTAAATTAAAAAAAAGAAGGTTTTAAAAAACAAATAAATGAACGGCATGAAGAGCCGTTCGAGAGAGATTCGATTTATCCATGTCCATTTATCGGCCTTATCTGTGGTCGGATAGGAAATAGGAGTTAAGGAAAGGACTATACTATGAGGATGCATATTCAGAATATTGTTCGGGAGAATGCCAACAAATTTATCCTTGGTATATTCATTGACTTCAAAGGAGCGTTTGACCACTTAAGCTTAAATCGAGTGGTACAACGACTAGAGAAGTTAGACTGTTCTCAAATTAGTCTTTGGCGGAACTACTTTCCGGACAAAAAGGCCTCTCTCGTGTTTCATTTCACACTTGTCGAATGTGAAGGAGGCAAGGTACGACGCATTTTGCGGAGTGATTGAGACCTCGGACACTGCGATGTTAGCGCCATATAAGTACATTATCGTGGCTTGTTTGTGACCTGTGCCACTTACGCAGTCGCAATATACAAGTTTTGTTAGGTGGGACCGCTCTTTACCTGACTGTCATACAGCATGCTGTTGCATTCAGGCTAAGAAGGGATTTGAGTATGTCATTGCTGCGGAATGATTGGATTTCTATTGATGACGTAGAGAGGGAGGGATGTCTAGGAAGCAAGAGGCTTCTAGATAATAGGGTCAGAGTAGGTGGCAATACCGTTGGGACAATAGCCCTAACGGTCGGGAGGATTCAAACCCTAGCAAGGTAGTTAGTGTGTCCTTTCCACACGCCCAATTGGTACTGAAAAATACCTGGCATTTTCAGCGCTCTGATAAAACATGCGAACGGCAACCGTTAAAACATCCAACTTAAAATGTTTCTTATAATTTTACCGTTTAAGTCAACACGCTCTGCTTCCGACCGATAATTCTTCCGCTTTTACTGTTTATTTTGTTTTTGTATTCAGGAACTTTGTTAACAACATGTAACTGATTTAATTAAAGGAGAGTTAAAAATTTCCATGACAGCAGCCACGAAAATGTATGTTGCCGAACGCCTACACACACACACAAGTAGACAGCAATTATTGTTGACATCGAGCGCGGCAGTTGGACAAAAGAAACATACCATAAACCGTAGCGTGACTGAAATGTATAACAAGTAAAGAAGAATTAAGCCAATTAATTATCATAAATTAAGAAATTTCAGACGCGCAAGGAAAAGATTTTGCATTGATTCTTAACTCTCCGTTTCGAGAATATTAATAGCTCTCCCCTCTTGTGTATGTAAATGTTGCATTTCAAGCGCTCAGCTGCTGGCAAGCGACCTCTTATCGAATGATTAATCGGAGAAGTCTTTATCAATGAAAACGTTTAAACAAATTTATGTTCGACAATCGCTTTTGAAGGCTTGTAGACCCACAAAATGTTTGACACATGTGTATTATGGTTTTGTTCACTTAACGGTTGTTTGAAACATGTATACCCGCCAAAGGTAGAGCAAGTAAAGACCTCTCTCGACAAACAAAGACCAAACTCTATAAGTCTCTCGTTGTTCCCGTCCTACTGTATGGTGCAGAGGCATGAACGATGGCAACATCTGATGAGTTGACGTTACGAATTTTTAAGAGAAAGGTTCTGTGAATGGAAGAACACTCCAGTTTTGATGGTTTTCAATTGAGTACCAGCAATCTCTATTATAAAATGAACGATGTGAAGAAAGTTAATAGTTCTCTCTATAGCAAAAAAATCGTTTGTATAGCGCTATACAGGCAACGACCTCAAACTCAATTTCCGCACTTATGGCCCAGATGTTTCATGAGCTTCAATTAGTACCGGCTATACGGCTGTTACCGTCAAAATGTTTATCAGACACACTTTTTTGTTTATCCTTGGTGATTAACTTATGCTTTACTTTTTGGTTGTTGTTTTTTTTTTGTGACCGTATACGAATTTCGCAACATATTAACATATAGAGATTGCTGTTTGTGTATGCTTGTTTTTCGATTTATTGTTCCACCAATTTTGCCAAAAATGTATTTATAGTATACATATATTAGAGAGCATTCAGTTACTGTAGAGGATGCAAGCTTATGAGGAGTGTATTTAATCAGATTTATGTACATACAAGTATATATCTGAGTATGGCATATTCTACAGATCTATTTACATATGTGGCACTACCATAAACACATTTATGATTACAAAAGTAAGTAATGTTTCTCTCCTTTCCAGTTGCGTCATAAAAATTCAAAATGGGTAGTAAAAAAGACTTTTCGTATTTCTAATCAAACTTTACTTTATTTTTTTTATATTTATACTAAGAAATAAATGAACAAATCTGTACCATTTTGGTCGACCACTTTTTGTAATTTTTCTGCTAGAGACACTACAGGAACATACAAGTATGTGTCTTGTGGGTTAATATTGATCTTATTTGACCACACATACTAAAAAAATTTCCCTGAGATTCATTATGGTATCTCACATATCATTGCCAGTCAGCCGGATGTTTGAAAATCCTGATATCAGTTATATGGGGCTAGCCCCAAGTTTTCACCTAACTTTATCTATTTTAGGCACAAAGATACATTGGTATGAGCAAAACATGCAACATGTGGCTACAGGGTATAAAAGAAAATTATAATCGATAAAATACATAAATATCTTAACATCTAAAGTAGATGTATCCAAATTTGTTTAACTAACTTTTGACAATAATTTCTTTGCTTTTAAAAGAGTCTCCTATTCAACATGCTAAACGACAAAACGATGTCGCAACCTTGAAACAAAATGGTTTTGAAAAATCTGAATTCCTAAATTTGTTTAATAAAAAGAGGCAACAAGTCAAAATAAAAGTTAGCAAATTTTAAAATTACCAAAATGGCGCTTTTTCATAAGACTCTGTTACATTGACGAAAAATTTTTAGCAGAAAAGTTGTTAGCTATGCAAATTATGAGTAGAGTTGCCGCATATATATATTTTTAGTTGGAAAATATGATATAGATCGAAGTGAATTGTTATCTGTTTTGTTTAGGGTGTGTATGTATAAATATTTAAAATTTATATTATGTTATGTTAACTTATGTTACGTTAATTAATGTTAAATTAACTCATGATAAGTTTTAGATATGTTGTGTTATGTTAAGTTACGTCAAATTAAATTATATTAGTTTATGTTAAGCAAGCTTTTTATAAGTTAAATTTAAGTTATGTTAAGTTACATGACGTTAAGTTATGTTATGTTAAGTTAAGTTATGTCAATTCAATTTAGTTTAAATTAAGTAAAGTTAAGTATGGTTAAGTTAATTTAGGCTAAGTTAAGTTACTTTAATTTAATTTATGTTAAGTAATGTTATCATTTGTTACGTTTTGATCACTTAAACAAATAAGTAAAATTATTATAAGTTACAATATTTTAAGTTATATTAAATAAGCACATTATGCATTGGTTAAATTGTATTTAGTTACGTTAAGTTAGGTTATGTTATGTTATGTTAAGTTAAGCTAAGCTAAGTTAAGTTAGTTATGTTAATTCAATTTAATTTAAGTTAAGTAAAGTTAAGTTTATTTAAGTAAATTTCAGCTAAGTTAATTTAAGTTAAGTTAAGTTACTTTACTTTAATTTAAGTTAAGTAATGTTTAAATATGTCACATTTTATTTCATTAAATAAGTAAGTTAAGTTAAGTTACATTATATTAAGTTACGTTAAGTTAAGTCATGTTATGTCAAGTCTTGTCACGTCATGTATACAACCACTTTAGAATAAACTAAGTAACAATAATTATTATTAACGCTTGTTTTCTAAAAAAATATATGTATATTCCGTAATTGTGGTTTGACGTAAAATTTTAGCCAAAAACTAGAAGCAAAATTTAAAATTTATTTTTTATTGTTTAATATTTGTATGTAACATACATAATATATTTTTTTAATCACTTGGAAAATATTCCCTGCCAGAGCTACCAACTTAAAAATGTATAATACCCACTTTAATATTTTTTAAGTAAAAAACAAAGGGTAAAACAATTTTTTCATTAGTAAATCTAAATTTTTTCTAAAATAAAGGAACCTCTTGAAACAGTGTGTATTTGTATACGTAACGTTTTTGTTGCGATATTAATCAAAATAATAAGGTAAACAATAACAAGATAAACTGAGAGCAACATGAAAGGCAAAAAATATATAAATATATACAATAAATGAATTAATTTTATTGTTGACATCTATTTTGACAATGATAAGTAGGCATAGCTGTAAATATGAGCAAAGTTCAGTTCAATGTTTTGCTTATAAAAAATTAATAGCTGGGTTATACGTAAATATACATACATACATATATGTGCCTACAAGTGTGAATAAAGAATTACTTATAAGTATACAATATATACTTGTATATATACGACTAACTAGCCTTGCATTTTCAAACCACAAATATTGTATGTAATACATACATATGAACATACATACACTTGTGCTCACACAATTAAGCCACATAAACGTTATGGTGTACAAATTCATAAAAGTTGAGTTTTATTGATAAATCGAAAAAAAAAGTTCACAAAATTAAAAGAAATTGCTTTAACTTTATTGTACTTATAGTTTTTTAAAGGTAAATTTTAATGCAAAAGCAAAAATCTATTTTTTTCTTCATTGGTATGTATTTTTCGTGCTCATATAATTAAGCCACCTTCAAAAATAAGCTGTCAGATAAAAGAATTCGATGTTTTGTTCAAAAAAACTTGCCTTATTTAGACTAATATTTTGTTGGGAATCCCTTTTGCAAAATTACTTCCCTGCAGCGTTGGCTCATTGTACGGACCAGTGTGTTACATTGGTCCGGAGTAATTTTGCTCCATTCTTCTTTTAAAATTTGCCACAATGTAGCCTTATTTGACGGCTTTCTCGCCGCAACTGCCCTTTTAATAATCCCCCATAGATTCTCTATAGGGTTTAAATCCGGGCTTTGGGCAGGCCACTCAAGACACTTGATACGGTTCATCGCAAACCAGTCCTTAACGACCCTGGAGCAGTGCTTTGGGTCGTTATCCTGCTGAAATATCCAAGCTAGTGGTAAATTATCGGCGTAATTTCCATTTAGGTGTTCGGCTAAAATGTTTCTGTACATACTGCCTGTCATTTTGCCCTCAACTTGTACAAGTGGTCCTACTCCGCATGAAGTAAAACACCCCCACACCATGACTGATGATCCACCATGTTTGACAGTTTTTTTGGTATACCGTGGGTTAAGTTCTTGTAGTGGTGGTCACTTGACATAGGGTCTACCGTCATTCCCAAAGACATTGAATTTAGATTCATCACTCCATACCACTAGATCCCAGAATTTTGAGTCCTTTTGCAGGTGCTCTCTCGCAAACGCTAGCCTTCGTTTGATGTTCCTTTTTGTAACGATCGGTTTGCTTCGTGCAATTCGCCCATTTAAGGAATTTTCCTGTAATCTCCGGCGGACTGTCTGTGCTGATACCCGTACACCATGATTTTGCTCAATTTGAGCTCTAATTTCGCTCGAGGTCAAAAAAGGATCCACCTTGCTCATTCGTACTATCTGCCTGTCGTCGTTAGGAGTTGTCTTTCTGGGTTTTTTACGGGGCAGATTTTCAAAAGACTTATGTTTTTTAAAATATTGTAAAGCATTCTTAACCTTTCCCCTAGAAAAGGTTAAATATTCCACTACTTTCGCAATATTTTTGAACTTTTGGTAACATTCCCATATGACTCTTCTTTCACATGGAACTGTACTCTTGTTTTTACCCATTGTTTAGAAAACTTTCAAAAAACGTTTTTAAATTAAATGGAACCAATAAACGTTTCACTTTTTCAATAATTTTTTTTACACAGACCGTGATTGCAAAGATTTTGTAACACTGGCTTAATTATATGAGCACACGCGACTAGCTCAACTGCGAGTTTATTTTAATTTTTTCGCCAACCACGGTACTTATTTCTCTGAATATGATCTTAACAACTTCTCAACATATAACGGAACTTTTTTGCATACCGTTATACAAATGAAAAGCTAATACGGTGAATTTATTTTCAGAAACATAGTTTTGCTATGCAGTGGCTTAATTATGTGAGCACAAGTGTATATGAGAAGTCAATTCCCACCCTGTTTCGAAGCTCGCAGAGGTCACTGAACTTAAAATTCCCTTCAATTTTAGATTCAAAAATGTAATTGAAGATTTAAGTGATAAGATATGACATTTCAAATGATAAAATCGAAAGTATACAAGCATTATAGTATATAAGAAACACGTTATCTTTAAGTATATTGCGTAAAAACTGTTTATTGAGAAATTTTTCTAAAGCAAAGTTATGTTATTTTCATTTTTCAATAGTAAATAAAAGCTTACCAAGTTTTGTGTTGAAAGTATATCTGTAAAGAAAAAATCGATTATTTATTTATTTACACAATTTTTTAATAAAATTATAAACAAAGTTGTTTTTCTAAAACCCAAACCGAAAATGCGTTAAGAGGTTGCCACCAGTTTTAAAATTTGCTGTAAAAAATATAGAAACAATAAAATGCTGCTGAAGATGTTTCAAAAATATATAATATCAATTGAAGAAATGTCATAGAAGAGTTGCCACCTGCGCGCAATTTTTTATGCAGTAATTTTTTTCTTATTTATTAAGATAATTTAATACAACAATATATAACCCATAAATTAGACGGTGTAAAGAAAAATTTTCAACGCGCACATTTGTGAGAAGAGTTGCCACCTGCATGCAGTTTTTTTTGGAGTAAATTATTTCTTATTTATTATGAAAGTTTAAAATTACCATAAAACCCATAAATTAGTCGGTGTAAAGAAACATTTTCAAATCGACATCGAAGAGTTGCCACATATTGGCAAAATAAAGTATGTATAAGAACATGGAGAGGGAACTAAACAGATTTCATGTAGCTTATTATTGAAGACATATTTTTGTTTAAGGGTTGCCACATTTTTCAAAATTTTAATACAGCTCGATTTAATAAAATAGTATAATACAAAAAATAACAATTGTACTGAAAATATGTACAAACTGCAAAGAATTGGACTGACGAAAATATATTGGGCAGGCTTGCCACCTGTTTTATTTTTGTTTTATTTTTGTTTTCGAATCAAATCTCTCTCTTTCACCAAACAAAGACTACATTCTATAAGTCACTCATCATCCCTGTCCTACTATATGGTGCAGAGGCTTGGACGATGACATCATCTCATGAGTCGGCCTTAGGAGTGATCGAGAGAAAGGTTCTGCGAAAGATTTATGGTGCTTTGCGAGTTAGCCACAGCGAATATCGCATTCGATGGAACGATGACATTGACATAGTTCAGCGACTTAAGAGACAGCGACTTCGATGGCTAAGTCATGTCGTCCGAATGTGTGAAAACACTCCAGCTCTGAGAGTATTTGAAGGAGTACCCGCCGAGCGAATTTACAAAACCATATATTTCAATCATATAGCTTCTGACACATGATACTCGAAGTAACAGAATTTTTAAAATCTAAACAAAATAATGAATACAATATTATGACTCAATCAGGGAAATTCCACTATTTATTTGTTTATTATATTTTTTATTTGCCATTCGAGCCGCACAAAATCAAATTCATTGCCTAAGCAGCAAATTCAATAAGCAACTCCATAAATGCAAACACATTCATACATACATACATACATAGATATAAATATTTGCATACAAAGCATTCCATTCACTTCAAAAAACACAAGCAGTGTGGCAACACAGGTGCAATGTTCAATAGACACAAATTCTCATACATATGTACATGTAGATACGCAAGGCAATAAAACCGACTACTGTGAACAATCCTCGAACAGGAAAACAACAACATTGCGCTGTTAACATTTCTACCGTAACGCGAGCGCGTTGTGGGCGGGTCCCACAAAATATGGGTGTGCGCCGCGGCATTGTCCGGCAGCCGCCACAGAAGCAGGTTGGCATGCCGCAGTCAATTCGCACCTTTAATTCGTTATTATTGCGGCAATAAAAAGACACTGTTATTATAGCAAAATATTATTTGTTTTCTTTTGTGCCGTTATGTCGCTGCGCCTTGTGGACTTCATTATTTTTCAATGTTACTTAATTTTTTTTCCGTGTTTAATTGGCGGTTGGCGCTGAGACGGTTGTCGTGGTAATCGATGGTGGCTTTTAATTACATTATAGATGGAATGCCGTGTGAAAGTCGTATAATATTTAAGATGCTTAATACTATTTAACAGAAAATGTTATGTAGAGTGATCCAGAGGAACCTCGAATCCTTACTTTTGTGAAGAAGAAAACATAGGAATTTCAAATTTAATGAGGAATATTTATTATCATTCGAAGGAATATTTCTTGTTATTTATTTTTTGAAGATAATCTTTTTCAAATGTTGGCCGTGGGCACGTCTCAGTTGGTCCATCCGTTGAGTCCAATTTTCGATGACTCGTTCGAGCAATTCGACTGGTAACTGGCGAATGACACGTCAAAGGCTGAATCGGGATTGTCCGCATAGATTTTAGACTTTACATAGGAACAGAAAAAAATCTAACGGAGTGATATCACACGATCTTTGAGGGCAATCGACCGGCCCAAAATGTGAAATAATGAGCTCACCGAAGTTTTCTCGTAATAAAAAACTTGATTGATGCGATGTGTGCAGGAAGTGGCGTCGCCTTGATGAAGCCAAATGTTGCCGAGATGACGAGCTTTAATTTCAGACATCAAACAGGTGGTTATCATGGTGCGATAACGGTCGCCATTGACGGTTACGTTCTCACTGGCATCATTTTTGTAGAAATACAAGCCGATCCACTGGCCCACAAACCACACCAAACCCTTGTTTCTTTCTGGATAAAATGGCTGCTCTTGAATCTCTTCAGATTGCTCTTTGTCCCAAATGCGGCAATTTTGCTTATTTACAGAAATGGACCTCATCGCTGAACAAAATTTGGCTGGAAAACGTCCTATCTTCTTGAAACTTTTCAAAGCCTCATAGAACGAAGCGATGTCCCTTGGGAAGGTGGAGCGGCTTCAGATCTTGCACAAAGTGTATTTTGTACGCTTTCAAGATCCCGACGTAAAATGCGTCATGTCGTTCCATATGTCAGTCCGAGTTGTTGCGAACAGTGCGGTATCGACTCTACACGGTCTTCCGGAACACTCTCAGCTACGCCTGCTATATTTTCTTCACTGCGTGCTGGACGTGGTCTATGCGTGGAATATTATCCAATAATGAATGTTGGCTCTCAAGATGGGTGATGGTGGTGCGAATAGTATGCACAGTTGGCCGATTATGTTGATCATAAAGACAAGCGAAGTGCCCGAAGCACATTCTTTACAGATACTATTTATCAATCTCAAACTGTTTATTGAGACTATAAAGGAACATCCCGTAGATCAACCAATAGTGTTGCCTAGTTTAAACAATTCACGGCTTCCTTTCATTTCCGACTCTAGACTGTCTTGACTTTTAAACTGTCATCTTTTTAGTGGCACAGACAATTATCTAGTCGCATTTCTTTCTCTAGTATTCTTAGCAACAAGTCGGTCGCTCTAGTTACAACAAAAAGCTTTTAGTTAATTTACACTTAGTTCAATGGCGTCTGAGTGCAACGCGCTCGAGAAAATCTTCTGGCGCCAATAACAAGTGTTGCTATAAATGTAAACTGTTTTTTATAATTTTTATTTTTTATATTTTCCGCTTGATTGTGCCACTTTCGCTTGACATTTTGTGACATTTAATTTTATCATGAAGCCATCGCGGCTGTCTCGCATTTTTATCAGCTCTTTTTGCTAAATTTCGCCAGACTCAGTTCATTTCTTGTTGCCTTTCTTTTAACTCAGACTTTTTGAAATTCATATATTTTGTTAAATTTTCGCGATTTTTTGCATTGAACCGTTATGTGATAGCCTTCAAAGCGTTAAGCAGATCTTCTTTAATCCTGCTGCTGGAAGGTTATAAAAATATTAATCCGTTTGAAAGTCTGTATTCAAAGATACATAAGTGTGTCTGCGCTGCTGTTCACCGAGCCGGGAATAAATCTGGGTGCAACGTGTTTTTGGTTTCAACACGTGCCATGAATTGCAGACATTCTTCTTCTTTGTTTTCACTTCATCATACTTTGAAAGGTAAAAGTTGGACGAAGATGAGTTTTATTATTAAAATCGTTTGATGATCTTTTGGTATGGTTGTGGTATGTAGAAATATGGTTTTATAATTTAACGGTAATTTTGTAAAGTGTTTTTGTTAAGAAGTAAAAATGTATAAAACGAACCGAGACTACACTTTTCCCTGCTTTAGAGCATAGTCTATAGCATAAAATGATAATGAGGCTATTTTCTTAGAGTAAATACCAACTAATTTAACAAAGGCTTGAATAATAAAGTGTTAAAATGGATGGGATCCATGCTCCCTGCCTTGAAAACCAGATACGTACACTGTTGGTAGTTACCAAATTTTTGCTAGATCTCTTATAAAAACTGAAACAGATCTCTTGTTTTCCCTTATAAAGCCTTCATGGAAACATGGTTCAAGTCCATTGATTTGAAAAGAAAAACTCCTGTGTTCAAACTTATAAGTTTATAAAACGCTTAGTTGTATTCTCGCCAGTTCCGTGGGATGTCTGAAGGTATGCGCTACCAAGTGTTTAAATCTTGACCCCTCAAAAGTGGGACAGTCAAGAAGGCAGTAATGAATTGTTTCCACTTCATCTTCCTTTATACAGCTTCTGCAGTTGGCGTCTGGTAAGATTCAAAGCCTTACAGCAGAGACGCCAATAGGGCAATGACCTATTAAAAGCTCTACAACTAGGGAGAGGCTAACCTTACTAAGGGCAAAGAGATCACCAGACCAGTCTTATCACAAAGAGACTCGATGTTTTTGATAGCAAGGTTAGGCACTACTTGACCAAACCTGAACGTACTGTTTATTGATTCAAGTTTAGTAACGCCGCCCTGCTACCTGAGTGGATGGCCACTTCTGTGAAGGAGGCTGCATTCCGAAGCAGTAAGTCTACAGCGATTCTAATGGCTGCAACCGCAACTTGGAAAACAATGCAATTATCAGGAAGTGTGAAGCTGGAGTAGATAGAGAGCGCCTGACAGTAAACCCTCCACCAACTTTCTCCTTTGACCCTAAGAAGCTCACTGCACCTCTTCACTAACGGCTTCTTCCCAGCCACAACTCCCTCGCCGGTATATGCGATAATAACCTAACTACATTTTGGTATCGATGTTGGAAATATTATTTTAGTAGATGATCGGGGATCCTTACCGAAGCTTCTGTCTTTTTTTGCCGCAAAAAGGAAGAGCTAACTAAGTCTTTGGAAGTCACAACCATTGCATTTTTAAAGCAGCGGGATACATTCAAGGACAAAGAAATTTGGTGCCTTATGAATAGTAGCCAAGAAACGTTGGAACATGATTTTGCATGACAAATTTGCATCGGAATGTGACTGAATCCGTAATGACTATATGACTTGAATATCATGATAGGATCATTAATGGGAAATTATACCGACAACAACTCATAAAATTGAAGCAAGCGAAAAGCAACACTCGGCTTCATGTTGCAAGACCGTGTAAGAACTATGTGAAAAACAGCGACAGCGACGGTCGATGCAGGCAACTGTCACTGAAATACGGTTCTCAGTAGAACAGAGAATCAAATGATGGATGATGGAGTCATGTGTAGAGGTTCACGCAAGTGTGGAAACTTCTCTCATTGCCATTCACTTGTTATTCTTTTACACATGGCTCAAGCAGCTCACGACTTTCGGTCTTAGATCAAATATCCCTCCACAGGGTTGTGCGCTGGGTTTGAGACCAGCCACGTAAAAAGCGCCCCAATGAAAACTAAACAACAGCCTCGCGAGACAACCCCACATTTTGAATCGAAGATTGACTTGAATAATTCTTGGATACAACAACGAAAACAACTAGTGAACACCGTGCTACCATTTTCCTCTGCATGAATTCAGCGGATTTGAAAGACCAGCAACGGCACTAACTTAAATTGTTCGTAATTCGATTTCATTAACTCCGTTATGCGTTATATAAATGGAAAGATACTTTACAATGTTGATTTTCTCATTAAACCTGCTAACTTTCGCGATTTTTGAAAGCGAATATTTCAACTCCGGAGCAATTTTCTAACTCAATTTCCGATCGGAGCGATAGCTGCAGAACAATAACAATAACAATAGAAACTGTTTTATGCCAACGTTAAAATGCTTAATGGGCGCGCAGACAACAAATTGAGAGACAACAACAACAACAGCAGCAACAATTTGGATTTCAATTTGCGACTTTGTAAATATGAGCGCTATAAATGTCTGCGCGTGTGTGTGTGTGTGTGTGAGTACATGAGGCAAATGACGGAATGACTAAACGACGCTTAACAAAATGCCCCAACAATGCGACCACCAAAGGCGTATATCAGCAGCAACAGTAACGGCAAAAACAGCAACAAAAACAACCAGCATAACAATTACTTGTTAGCTGTTGACTGCAGACGGTCGGCAATTGGCTGGGTATTTCCTAACAAATTGCTTCCTTAATACGCGTACGGGAAATTACGACGACGCGAACGATGAGCGCCAACACATTCAGAGGTGCGGCTAAAATGCTAATAAAATGGATGGACTACACGTTGAGCACCGCTCAGCGCCATAATGGCAATTGATGGCAAGTGTGTGGTTCCATGATGACGTGCACGCTCGCACACCTTGTGGCCTTAATGACCGACCAACGTGGCCTAGTACGTGACCCGTGGCGGCTAGGGGTGCTGTTATGCCCTTAAAGGCCGCCAAAGAGCGATTGCCACTGTCTGATTGACTTCGTTCACGGCTGTTGGTGCATGTGAGTTTTGGCCAACGAATTCGAGGTGGCGAAAACGAGGCGCAATTGCAATGTAAAACAAGAAAAAACGTTAACTTCGGCTGCACCGAAGCTAATATACCCTTCACAGGTGCATTTCTTTTAGTAACTATGTGTTCAGTTTGTATGGAAACTATATGCTATAGTCATCCGATCTGAACAATTTTTTCGGAGATTACATTTTTGCCTTAGAAAATAATCTATATCAAATTTGGTGAAGATACATTGTCAAATGTGAAAGTTTTCCATACAAGAACTTGATTCCAATCGTTCAGTTTATATGGCAGCTATATGTTATAGTGGTCCGATATCGGCCGTTCCAACAAATGAGCAGCTTCTTGAAGAGAAAATGACGTTTGCAAAATTTCAAAAGGATATCTTAAAAACTGAGGGACTAGTTCGTATATATACAGACGGACGGACGGACGGACAGACAGACAGACAGACGGGCATGGTTAAATTGACTCAGCTCAACATACTGATCATTTATATATATACTTTATAGGGTCTCCGACGCTTCCTTCTGGGTATTGCGAACTTGGTGGCAAACTTAATATACTTTATGCAGGGTATAAGGAAAAAAAATGAAAAAAACAGTAAAATTATAAATCACTTACATATAGACCCTTACACATAGACCCTCAGTCATTCGCGCTTTTATGGGAATACAAAAAATTAAAAAAAAAAATGAAGTAAACAAAAAAGCAAAAAACACTACATTCATAAATACATGTTTACATACACGCACACACACACAACCATGCATGTGTCGACACACGCTCTCACACATACGCATGTAGCAGTTGATTGCGAGATAAGCAAAGCCAACGGAAATAAGCCCGCAGCGGCAGAACAGCAGAACAGCGGAACAGCAATCAGCAGAAGCAATAAAGCAACAGCAAAAACAACAATAGAAGAGCTGATTACTATAAAAAAAAGTGGATTTATTGGCTCAGGTGTTGTAAAACAGAAGACCGAGGAAGGGCGATTGAGTCTTAGTGCTGCCACTGATGCTTCGAAGTGCCGAGAACCATATGGAACATATGAAGAAACGAAATGATATAAATATGAAACATAAATTGAAGTTATTATGGATGAAATCTTATGGCTTGATTTGTTTGGTGATGATTTTTCTTAACTCGAGAGAAATAGAAAGAGAGTACAGATGAGGACTTCGTTTTTGAAAATTAAGATTAATCAAGTGACTGAAGGCTTAATAGAAATAATTTTTATGTGAAATTCAATGTCTAGTGGGAGCCTTGAATATATGAATCTTTATATCAAAGGAACACAATGAAATTGAAACACAATTCAAAGAATTTATATATTATATGCTATGAAAAAGAAGTTCAGTGAAATGTGACTGAAAAAAGTAGGAAGTAAGTGAAGCGGAACGGATTGAAACTGGAACATACTTCAACTCAAAATTTACTCTGGATATAAATTGAATGATACACTTGCGAATAAATTTCTTTATTTTCTTTCTTTTTATATCCATAAGTGGAACGATTTGGAAATAGAACATAAATCAACGAAACGTATTCTTTGTTTATAAATTGAATGGTATTCTAACAAATTCAAAACAATAATTTAACTCAAACCAAGATAAGTTCTAAGAGGTAAAAAGTGAAACATATTGGAAATAGAACATACTTAAAAAAAAAACAACTGCATATAAATTGAATGACACACTTACAAAAAAAACATAATAATTTTCACTAAGATTATCTAAAATTTTTATGCTAAAAAGTGGAACGAATTGGAAATAGAACGTGCTTCAGCGAAAACTGTATTTTGGAACTAAATTGTATGGTATAGGAAAAAATGCAACAAAATAATTTCAGCTCAAGCTAAAAGAAATTCTTGGAGATAAATAGTGGAACGAATTGAAAATGGAACATACTTCAACGAAAACTATACTTTAGAACTAAATTGAATGGTATACAAACAAATGAAACTCAATAATGTTAACTCAAACTAATTTAAATCTAGACTCTAAAAAGTGGAACGGATGGGAAATAAAATATACAACAAGAAAATAGTAATTTGGAAGTTAAATGGTACACTAACCACTAACTGGTAATACAAAAATTCCAACTGAAACTAAGTTCTAGGCGCTAAAAAGCACACAGGAATGATGGGAATGATATGAAATGAAATGGAAAAATAATTAATTAGTTAATTATGAAACTAAACCTTTTTTTACGATTTATTTACAATAGATAATGTGAACTTTTTCAATACAAAATGGAATGAAGTGAAATTAGAATGACATTGAAACAAAATAAATGGAAACGAAACCACTTTTGGAAATAAAACTGCATTTACCATGAGTAATGTAAGCTTTTTGAATACAAAATGGAATGAAATGGAACGACATTGAATTGGAACAAACATAGGAAATGAAAAAATAGTTGGAAATGAAACAAACAGGTGGAAACGAAACATTAGTTGGCAATAAAACTGCATTTACCATGGGTGGTGTGAAATTTTTGAATACGAAATGGAACGAAATGAAATTAGAACGACATTGAATTGAAACAAAAAGGTGGAAATGAAACAACAATTGGAAATGAAACAAAATGGAATGAAGTGGAGTTAGAATGAAATTTAAATGTGAGGAACATCTGGAAATGAAACAACAATTGGAAATGAAACTGTGACTGTATTGCGCTAAATGAAGACGGCGAGTGAGGAACGAAATTAAATCGTACTTTCTCATCTCTCATCATCAAACATAGGAACGTAAAATTGACTGAATTGACGTAGAATTCCGGAATCAATTAAAATAGTGCAAATGAAAATTAATCTGAATTAAATGAAATTTATTAACGAATTCAAAATTAATAATATTGAGCTAAAATATTTTTACTCAAATTTTTTTATTGAGCTAAAATATCTTTAATCAAAAAAAAAAAAAAAAAATTTCTTTGCCTAATAATCCATTACTTCGTTAGCCTAGAAACTGTTGCTCCTAATCTAACTCTCATAATGAATTCGTTCAACTTGAACTTGACAGCATCGCAATAACTTAAAACATTACTAATCCGTTAAGAATTACGGGTAAAATGTTCATCTTCCCTGACAGCTACTTACACACTAACAAATTTATGGTTATTAATAAATATGACTTAGTCAGTATGCTTAAAGCTTAAAAGGTTTAAAATACCATTTTCAGCCTTTCGAAAACATAGATACGCCCATAAATATATAAATAACTGTGTACATAATTCTACTTATACATATGTAAACATATATTCGCAAACAACGAAATTTTGCAGTCTTTTTTCCTTCCGCCGCGCCAAATATTTTCTAGCTATCCCAAATATGCCGAAGAAGTTTGTCTGCGGCTGTTCAAACACAAGCGCGAGCGCTGAACTGTGGCATTAGTGAGAAGAGCTTTCAAGGGCCGTGTGGCCTAATGGATAAGGCGTCGGACTTCGGATCCGAAGATTGCAGGTTCGAGTCCTGTCACGGTCGCACTAGAAACATTTTTTGGCACTTTTTTCTATAAAATTTATAATAATTTAGAAAAATTACACTTTGACTCTTTTATTTGAACTTATTTACTTGTCAAATGTTATTTAGCTGAGTTTAAAGAATAAAGTGTTGTATCAATCTCTATTTTGCCAGTTTCCCGAATTTATGCCAAGTGTTTGTTCTATTCGCTACTCTTTGACAAATCGAATAAAATTAGGGTTAAACAAGTAAGGAAGGGCTAAGTTCAGGTGTCACCAAACATTTTATACTCTCGCATGATAAAGTGATAATCGAGATTTCATTATCCGTCATTTACATGTTTTTCAAATACCGTATTTTTGTAAAGTTTTATTCCGCTATCATCATTGGTTCCTAATGTATAAGTATATTATACAAAGAAGGCATCAGAAGGAATTCAAAATAGCGTTATATTGGAAGAAGGCGTGGTTGTGAACCGATTTCACCCATATTTTGTACATGTCATCAGGGTGTTAAGAAAATATTACATACCGAATTTCATGGAAATCGGTTAAGTAGTTCCCGAGATATTTTAATTTAAAAAAAAAGCCTGGGTGCAGCTTCCTTCTGCCATTTCTTCCGTAAAATTTAGTGTTTCTGACGTTTTTTGTTAGTCGGTTAACGCACTTTTAGTGATTTTCAACATAACCTTTGTATGGGTGGGCGAAGTTATTATCCGATTTCTTCAATTTTTGAACTGTATATGGAAATGCCTGAAGGAAACGACTCTATAGAGTTTAGTTGAATAGCTGTAGTAGTTTCCGAGATATGTACAAAAAAGTTGGTAGGGGGCGGGACCACGCCCACTTTTCCAAAAAAAATTACTTCCAAATATGCCCCTCCCTAATGCGATCCTTTGTGCCAAATTTTACTTTAATATCTTTATTTATGGCTTAGTTATGACACTTTATAGGTTTTCGATTTTCGCCATTTTGCGGGCCTGGCAGTGGGCCGATTTTGCCCATCTTCGAACCTAACCTTCTTATGGAACCCAGAAATACGTGTACCAAGTTTCATCATGATATCTCAATTTTTACTCAAGTTACAGCTTGCACGGACGGACGGACGGACAGACAAACATCCGGATTTCAACTCTACTCGTCACCCTGATCACTTTGGTATATATAACCCTATATCTGACACTTTTAGTTTTAGGACTAACAAACAACCGTTATGTGAACAAAATTATAATGCTCTCCTTATATATGAGAGTTAATATAACTCGGATCAATTGCGGAAGTCGGCATTGAGTAACACCAGAGCATTATTATTCTGTAGACTGCACGACTAAAAGCTATTAACACATGTCCACACATTCAATTTGCATTTATTAATTTCATTACACGGCGATTTCGGTGAAACAAAGGCGATCACAGTTCATTAATCTATTATATACAAAATCTTTGAATGAAAACGTTTTGTAACAGAACATACAAATTGTCTGGTCAATGGACTAGTCAGGGCTGCCCATGAAATTTAACGCAAACAAATTTTTATTTGGCAAACGTGCGCGGAATTCAACAAGTGTGTGGTTGGAGAGGGCAAAAGTGGACACCAATCTACAAGCAACAGTTGATTTTACAACCAAAAAATCCGTTGCCAACCAAAATTTGTGGAAAAGCAAATGGCTCGTTTGCTGTATGAAACTGAAAACAAAACACAGAAAGTCTTTGCTGGACGGGAAAGCTGCTGACATTCGAACATTTGTTGTTGTTGGCGTTTTTGCTTCCTTCATTATTCAAGCCTTTCGCGTCGCTGTAAACTCATTTTTGTTGGCGTGTTTGCGGCGTTGCTCTTGTAGCCAACTACCAGTTGCACAGGAAGGAAGTGAGCAGTGTCAAATAGCCAGCAATTATTTATAGTTAGCCTTTTTGGTAAGTGCGGACATATGTTGTAACTTTGTAAAGACAAATTTGTCACTTTTATAATATGAAAATAAATAACTGTAGTTTATTACCAAAACACAAATGAAATTTTTTTTTTAGAAATATCATTTTATGTTTCCTTTACCACAGTTTTTGAGAAAAAAGTCACTTTCGAAGTAGGAGGGATCAGCTTTTAATTGCACGACACAAACTGTTAAATTGTGGGGCTCCAACATCGACCCAAATAATAATCTGAGACTTCCATTCGACACTTGAAGTCTCCTTAATGGTACCATATGATCAAATTTGACCCGGACTGGTTCATTTAAATTGCAACCGAATAATGAATCGGAAGTAGAATCCTTGAAAATGTTGCATAAGTGTTTTTGGGGAGTCCCTAATGCTACCATTTGATCAAATTTGACCCGGACTGCTCCATTTAGGTTGCAAACGAAAACTGAATCCCAATTGGAATCCCTGAAAATGTTGCATAAGTGTTTTTGGGGAGTATATTTTATTAAAAACAAAAGTATTTCAGCGACAGAAAGCATTCAATGGAGGTCTAGAAGATATCGAAAACTAGCCTCTTCCAATTCGTCAATCCACCTCTACTAATGACGGTGACATCGAAATAGTTAAAGAAAGAGTTAGCAAAGAATTTCAACATCTCTTATGGATTGACTCAACAATTTTCGGTTAATGTTTTGGATAAAGAGGGTGTCAATACTATATTGGTACTGAAATACTAGAATCTTTTGCAAAAACGCCGAACGACATCAAGTAAAGGCCGAAAGAGAAACGCTTGACAATATAGATATAACTCTAAATTAATCAAACTCAACATTACTTGATAACGTTTATGAATATAACGTCTAAACTGTCCAACAATCTAGCGAATGGTGTTCCAAAACTAAAACCGAAAAAAAAAAATTTGCTGAAGACACTGAAGGCAATCCCAGCTGACACTTAGAGCAAGTATGCTATACAGAAATTTGGATTATTTGTGGGCATGCTTGTATTGGGTCAGGAGCTTATTTTGAAAGCGATAATAAAGGCTCTTCATAAATTATTTTCAGTCCGGGTCATATTTGATCACAAGGTGTAATTGCGTTTTGAGGCTTCCCGGCAATTAAAAAGTTCAAAGGAACGGAAGAAGCTCTGTCTAACCGAAAAAAATTGCTGAAAACACTGAAGGTAATCCCAGCTGAGATTTATGTATAACCAGTATGGTATACGGAAATTTGGATAATGTGTTGGCAGGCTTGTACTGGCTCAAGGGCTTATTTTGAGAGCAATCATAAAGGTTCGTCTTAAATTATTATTAATATGAAAAAGTAGTTCTTTCAGTCCGGGTCAAATTTGATCACAAGGTAAAATTGCGTTTTGAGGCTTCCCGGCAATTAAAAAGTTCACCGAAGCGGAAGAAGGTCTGACTGTAGTTTTTATATACTAAGGGGTCGCGCGACAAAACTGACACTTAGTCTTCTTACCCCTCAAGATAAGAAAAATAATTTCAATTTCTTAAAATGTACTTTCTTCGACAATGATTACTCAATAAATCTGTTGAATATGCAAAGACATTTTAAATATGTTTTGTTGTAGGTTTTTAAGGTTCAAAAGCACGCTCATGTCGCGCAAGTTCATAAAGGCATAACTTTTACGAGCAATCAACTTGCACAATGGGAAGCTGTTAATAATTTTTCAATAATTTCTTTCCCGTTGCTCCCGTCGACAAAACGTTACGTGGAAACAAGAACGCAAGTTTAGATGGATTTAGAAATATGATACGAATCTTTATATAGAGTGTACCCTGTAGGGAAAAAGAGAGAAAGAAATTTCTTAACCCGATATGTTTTAGACTATATTCACACTGCTCCAGAATATTAGCGTGACTTGTTTAGAAAAAATACGCAAAAAATCCGAATTTATTTTGAATTATGTTGAGCTCCAAATAAGATCCGTCATGAGTCATAGCGCACAAATATCCAAACGGCCATACATTTTTGTACTACTCTAATATTTTCGTATAATGTATGTACATGTTTGTATGTATGTATATAACCACATGCTCTGGCATGCCATCATATCTTTAATATCGATAAAATATAATTTCCGCTATCCATTAAAGTCACATACTGACAACGCACCGCTCGTCGCTTTATGGTTCACAAAAGCACTTACACATACTCATAAATAACACACACACACACACATATGTATAAGCTTTTACTTTAGCTGCTGTCATATTAATATTTATGGTTCAAAACAATCAATATTCATAGCCATACTTTGAAGCGCATGAAACCATCTTTATAGGTTAAAATTTTCTAGCTTGGCCGCACCTGAGCGTCTGAGCCAAACACACAGTGTCTAGTCAGAAAACCTACAATTGCGACGACAAGGTCTTTGGTAAGAGCACGTAGTTCAGAGAATTTCTAACGGTTTACTCTACGGTTCACCTAAGGCTAACTTCATACTAAAAATATCGGTTAATGATTTTTGAACTTCCAGTCGATTTTATACCGGAAATGTTGGTTTGAATATAAGATCTATTCACAAATATAAGGGAACTTATTTCAGACATGAAATGTCAAAAATTTTAATCATGAGTCCACAAATAACCTCAGTCATCCATATAATAAATTTTAGTTGTATTCGTCAATGTGGACTGATTGGCTTTATGGGATGTAGATGCCTACTTAAGGGCTCTAAGCTGTAATTATGGGTGACCCAAGTTACTTTTTTCAATAGCCTTTTTTGACAGATCACGAACTGAAGCCGCTCGACCTCCTCAAGAGACATTACATCGCTCTATGGGCTCGAAAAGTTCCAAACAAATCTGACGTTTTCATGCCAAATTTTGTTCCGCAGTGAAGATTATTTCAATTTCATTGGATATGTAAACTCGCATTTGGGACGAAGAGCAACCTGAAGAGATTGAAGAGCTGTCATTTCATCCTGAAAAAAAAGGTTTGGTGTGGTTTGTGGGCCGGTGAAATCATCTGTCCACATTTCTTCAAAATGATGCCGGACAGAACATAATCTTCAATGGCGACCTTTATCGCCCCATGATAAACGACTATTGAAATTGAAGATCGAGATCTCGGCGACATTTGGTTTCATCAAGACAGCGTCACTTCCCACACATCGCATTAATCAATGGATTTATTGAGAGAACATTCCGATGAGCAGATATTTGGACATTCTGGTTTGGTCGATTGTGCACAATGATCGCGTGATATCATACCGTTAGACTTTTTCGTGTAGGGATATGAAAAGTCTAAAGTCTATGCGGACAATCTCGCTTCGATTTAGGCCTTGGAGCAAAACATCACGCGCCTCATTCGCCAGTTACCAGCTGAAATACTCGAACGAGGGAACGAAAATAGAACTCAACAGATGGACCATCTGAGACGTAGCCTTGCCAACATTTCGAAGATTATCGAAAAATAAATGCCAAAGAATTTTCTTTGCACTGATAATAAACATTCCCCATTAAATTTGAAGTTTCTGTGTTTTTTTCTTTAAAAAAGTAGGGAACTTCGAAAAGGATCGGCCTTTATTAGCTCATCTGGTTCCAGAAATTGATTCTATTTCTTCGAGTTATCGTTTAGTAAATGTGAACTTGAACTTGTTACTTGAAAATAATCTTAACAAACCACTCGAAGTTTCTTCGAAAATTATTCACACTACTTCTCGTAAAAATCTCGACTTCTAGTGAAAAATGTCATGAAAAATTAGAAAAAATCGGACAAACAACACCTGAGGGTAGCGCATAGAAAATCCAGCAATAAATTATAATCATCAACTTACACAAACATATACCCACAAGACATAACAGTTTCCAAAACACAAACACAATCTTCAATAAGCGACCAAAAATATAGATTTCACAACAACAAAGTTCGAAGGACCTGTTATCAAGGCACAGCAGCCTTCAACCTCCCACCCTCGCAGTCAAACTTTTCGAAGCCTAAAAACACGTATCGATTTGTGTTCCCGCTATTTGTGGCAAGTATTTGATGTTATTGATTTTCATTGGCCAGAAAAACGGAAGAAAACATTTCCGCAGTGAAACGACGGATTTGTCGAGGCTTTCCTGGATGCCAAAATAACAACAAAGTAGAGCAAGCTTTTGAACACGGTATTAAGAGCTTACTTGTGTGTATATACATATGTATATATACGAGTATATGTATATATGTACTT
This sequence comes from Bactrocera tryoni, assembly GCF_016617805.1. Classification (NCBI taxonomy): domain Eukaryota; kingdom Metazoa; phylum Arthropoda; class Insecta; order Diptera; family Tephritidae; genus Bactrocera; species Bactrocera tryoni. The sequence continues at coordinate 8,552,005 of NC_052501.1, forward strand.
CATTTACCAATAGTAAAGCAAACACAAATGTATGTGTGGGTGTGTGTTGTTGTACTGAAATAAAACACAAAATAGGTTATTCGGCAACTCACCGCCCTCCACTAATTTTTATTCATGCCGAGAAGTTCACCGCTACATGCCTGCGGACATGCCAAGCCAAGAATACTTACGCGCACACATACACGCATACTTACTTGCGGAATGCGTTGCCCTTAAGCAGCCGAAATGAAGCGCCAAAAATTTTCCCCACTCAACTTTAATTTGAATTTATGGCCTTTACCTAATTAAACCGCCTTCAACTCAATGTCGACCGCACTCACACACAAACACACCACTGTATATAAATATATATATACATATGTAGCTATAACTCAAAAGGTTCCTAAAGGGTTTGTCTCTTTGGCCAAGGGAAAGACAGGCGCGCCCAAGACGAAAGATAATGAACGACACTAAAGAATTTCATAAAGTTTGCGCTCACGAGTTCGAGTTTGGGAAAAACTTTTGCGCGCTTGATGAATGTTTGCCTTTTATTGTTGTTAATTCTTTTCTTGTTCATGACTTGCGCGTTTTTGCAGGTACTTTTTTATTATGCGGTTTTATGTGCGGCCCGGGGTCAAGCTAATGCTTACGAAATGGCGTTGGGCGTGAGGTTTATGTCGGTGAAAGAGTGAGAGAGATATATATAACGAACAAGGTGTTATTAAGAAAATGAATGCCTACACTTAGGCGCGGAAGCAATTAATCCACTTGGTCCGCGCTTAAGTTGCAGGTGATAAGCAAAACGTGCAGGAATGCTGACAGTTATTAACTTGAGGATGGAAAAAAGCAAAGAAAATTTTAGCTGCATGAAAGCAGTATAGTAAAGGTAATACCGAGCTCGGCTTAAGCTGGTCTGACATAAAGTTGAGACGATTAAAGCATCAAAACAGGAAAACTTATTGTTTAATTTTAAACCAGGCTGAGCAAAAGTCCAATGGTTGCTTTTAAGTGTAAACAAAATATATTTTTTGGGTTTTGGCCTGACTTAATAATGCCTTGCAGGCGTCTCTGCTACGCACACGCTTTCTACAGTCTCATAGAATAAGTTTCGTCACAGATGCTGTAAAGTCGTTAAACTATGTCAATGTCGTCGTATATCCCATACAGCTCTTCGTTCCATCGACTACGGTATTCGCCGTTGAAGCTTTCTCTTGAAAACGTAACGTATCGCCGACTCATCATATGTTGTCATCATCCATGCCTCTGCACCATATATCAGGACGGGGATGATGAGTGTCTTGTAGAAGTTGGTCTTAAATCGTCGAGAGAGGACTTTATTTCTCAAATGCCTACTCAGTCCAAAGTAGCACCTGTTGGCAAGAGTTATTCTGCGTTGGATTTCAAGGCGCACGTTGTTGTTGGCATCAATGCTGTTTCCAAGATAGACGAAATTATCCACGAAGTCGGTAAATCGACGCCTGTTTGTTTAATGATGGGAGATATTTCCTGGTGACCCCATTATTCTTCGCTAGATCCCTAAGCATCATTATTGCTGTTGATGGTGGTGCTGAGATGTGGTTCCCAGCTCCTATCTCATTCCATTCTTTCTTGTAGCCAGCCTATTAAACACCTGACCCATTTTGGGAGACTCTCTCTCAAAAGTTACAAAAGCTTCGTCTACAATCTTCTTTCTTTACATATTAATGTATACATACTATGCCGTCGGCAGAGGTAAGAAGCTGGAGACAATGGCAGGAGCCCTGTCTAAAATCTCGCTGGTATCAAAAGATTCGGAGGGGTCCGTATGGTTCAAGAATGTTTAAAAATATTTATAACTAATTCTTCTGAACCAAGTAAGAGTGTTGCCCGCTTTTTAGCAAGTTTCAATAAATTTATATAACCGAGACGCAGAAAAGATGACCAGATTCTATACACACAACTACAGGAAGCATTTAAGAACATTTCAACCGAAAACGCGGATAAAGTGATGAAATGACAGTCGGTTCTACGTAATCGGAATGGACCCGGATTTTTTTTCGGCATATGACCGTCATGTCGGCATAATTCTGCCGCTATAATAACAACAACGGTAATGAAATGAGAGATACATACCACATAAATACTGTATCAACAAGAATACAGTATCTTGTAGAATCAAAACTTTATCGAGTTCAAAAAACAAGGGAAGATTCCTTCGGTTCCAAACAGAAAGAACAGTCTATATTAATTCGAAATTCTTATACAGTTGTGCATTGCATTGTTCTTCTGGAAGTATAGAACTCACAGAACATAGAACAAAGTCTTATTCTTGATCAATATAATGCTTATGAAATTTTCATCCATGAAGAGTTGTTACCGCGATCCATTCATTAGTGTATGAGATGAGCTAGTTCAAAGTATTTTTCTGGATGAGTTTTCTTCATTTAGGCTATGAGAGAAGGTTATTCGTGTTCTGCGACTTCTTGCTGAATAAGAAAGATCTGATACGCGGGTTCATTGAATGTGTATATTAGTTTCTCCTATAAAATAATGTATAACTATAAAGACTCACAGTGTTGCTAAAACTTGTTAGCCATACATAACTTAAGCGGTACAAGGCAGACGTGAAAGCAACACATTTTTGGATTTATTTTGCAATAACTGTTTGATGCTTGTGACTAATACCTATTGTTTGATAAACTTCCGTCTCCTTTCCATTCTCCACCACTTTATCTCAAGTAAACTCATACAAATAACGAACTGCATAAAAATTAGAAATTCATGAGCTCATTAATTAATTTGTTTTAAAGTACAAAGATAAGCTTTGCTATAGATGCTATACCCTAAAAACGTTAGTTAAGTTTGTAATACGTCTACCAGAAAGATACATCGCAAACCCTATAAAGTATATACGCGAACTAGAAACCCAGTTGTTGACATATCGATCTGAAATTCTGCACACGTGCTTTTCGTCCCAAAAATCTTCTTATTTGTCGGCAATGTTGATATCGGACCAATATAGCATATAGCTGCCATATAAAATGACTTTCAAAAACAAGTTCTTGTACGAAAAACCTTTTTATTTGACGAGATATCGTAACGAAAATCGGTATGGAGACTTTTCAGGGCATCGCTTTAATCTCCAAACAAATTTTTCAGTTCGAAACACTATAGCATATAGCTGCCATACAAACTGACCGATGAAAACCAAACTCTTGTATGGAAAGCTTTTGAAGATAACGAGATATCTTCATGAAATTTGGCACAATTTTGTTTTCAAGACAATGCTACAATCCCCGAATATAGGGTTCAGATCGGTTGACTGTAGCATATAGCTGCCATATAAAAAGGTCGTTCAAAATCAAGTTTTTGTGCGAATAACTTGTTTATTTCAGCAGATATCGCCTCGAAATTGAGCACATAATATTACAGAAAACTAAACAATAATATTCGATTATATGGTTTGGATCGGACTACTACAACATATAGGAGTCATACGGACTTAACGTTCAAAACCATGTTCTTATATGAAAAGGTTTTTTATTTGAAAAACTAGCTACACCAAATTTGGCATGACTAATTATTTTAAGTAATGCTACAATCTGCGAACAAATTGTTCAGATTGGACCACTATAGCATACAGCTGCCATACAAACTGAACAATCAAAATCAAGTGCTTGTATAGAAAACTTTTTTATTTGATAAGAAATCTTCACGAAATTTGGCATGAATCATTATCTAAACCAATGCCATAATTCTTGAAGATATTGTTCAGATCGGACCACTACAACATATGGCTGCCATACAAACTCACCGATCAAAATCAAGATAAAGATAAATTTATACCCTCTTCTGCTAAAATAAATGCGCCTGTGAATGGTATTACAGCTACGGTGCAGCCGAAGTTAACGTTGTTTCTTGTTTTTTTTTTCTTTCTACTGTTATTAAGCCATATCGTTACTCCCCCACTCATCAAGTCTGTTAATTTGCATGCAACAAATTAATTAAAACTACTTAAATGTATGAAATGAGTAAAATAAAGAGGCGATTTGTTTACATAAGCAATTTAAAATGTAGACACCAAAACATATGTATACACACATGCACATATCCATATATATATGCACATATACACGTACTTATATGCGTTCAAACCGCTTGACAGATGTCGAATTTGCATATTGATGAGCCGAAATGCCAAAACAGCTACAGAAAATTATTAGCAACGCCACAGCATACACGGCACTAATTAGTCGAATAACAAAGCAAAAGCAAAAGCAAAAGCAGAAAAGCAATAAACGAGCAACAATTGAAAAGCAAATATGAAAACGAAATTCATGTGTGAGGCAATGTGATTAACACAAGTATGTGTTTGTGAGTGTTTTTATGACTAAAAGTCAATATCGAGACAAGTGAAGTTGAGCAGTTTTAATTGCTCGACAATAAATTTATTAATAAATTGCATAATTCACACGAAAACCACAAAAATTCAGCTATTAAATGCGACCACGCGCCATAATTGAGCATTCAGCATTGATTTCAGGCACACACACACACTCACACACACACGCGCACACGCAAGTGCCGAGCAACCGCGCAAACAACCGCAAAATGGCAAATAATAATTAATATTTAGCTAATAAAATGGTGCGTAAACTTTAGTAATGAAAACAACAAAAACAAAAAACAAAACAAATTAATTGACTGTTAAAATAAAAACGCATGACTTGCGGCGAGTAGTGAGAGCAAATAACAATAAAACAGCTAAAACAAGAAAAAACTTCAACTTGTGCTGCAGCGTCTCTATAATACCCTACACAAGTGTATTTTTAATGGCTTAAAGGGGTATAAAAATATATTTTTCGCTTTTTTGATAAGCCAGTTTGTATGGCAGCTATATGCTATAGTAGTCCGATCTGAACAATATCTTCGAATATTGTATGGTTGGTTCAGATAATAATTCGTGCCAAATTTCATGAAGATATCTTGTCAAATAAAAATGTTTTCAATACAAAGCCATCATTTGGATCAGTCAGTTTGTATGGCAGCTATATGTTATAGTAGTCGGATATCGGCGGCTCCGACAAATCAGCATTCTTTTGTGTAGAAAAAAATGTATGCAAAATTTTAGCTCGATATCTCATACACTGATGGACTTACATATAGACAGACTTCATGGCAAACTTCAAATATCCCGTACAGGGTATAAAAAAATATTTATTGAGCAACAAAAATTATTTGAGGTCATGCCTGTTGCTTGAAAATTTTATTTTTGTTTGTATTTATTATTTTTGTTTTTATTTATTTTTTTTTTTGTTTTTATAAAATAATTGAGCTGTAAAATGCGCAGCGCGACCCCGGTGACAAGAACACCAAAAGCAATAAAACAATAATGCGTACAAAAGCAACAATGACACAAAGCAAAAACAAAAACAAATAAAACGTAAAACAACAATAAAAACACAAATAACAAATTGTTGTATTGTCGATAGCCAGCCAGTAGTCGTGTGACGCCGGCAGCAACAGCAACCGTCGCGATGACTCTTGACGCGTTACCAGTCATTGTGACGTCACGTCAGACATACAAATGCAAATAAATGAATGATGGGAGCATTAATAAAGAAATGAAAATAAAAAGATATTAAAATAAAAAGAAATAAATTAAATATGACAAGAACAAATTAACGGCGCAAGCAATCACTTGCTACAACCCAGCAACAAGTATATTAGCAGAAAGCAAAATTGTAAATTCATACAACAACAACAATACGGTAGATATGTATGTGCAGTCTTAAAAATGTTATCATAGACTGCTGCTAAACAAATTACTTAATAGGAGCGAAGCGAAAATTTGTAGCGCACCGACAATTTTAAAAATATTAGGGTAGGCCGAAAACAAAATTAATTTTGTTTTAGATGCGGTAAAAATATATGTCTGAAGTGACGAAATATTAGACTTAGCAAGCTTTGAGCTCTCAACAATAATACTAACAGGTAGCGAATTGTGACTATTGATTTCCCATATAAATAACAAAGGAATATTTTCATATTTTCTTTGGTTGCTTGATGCATTTTAAGAATTCTTTTGTAGTGAAATGAAAACTAATACTTGTAAGTAATTTAACGGTCAACTAAAAATGCCAAAAATTAACTTTTTTTAAGTCGAATCATTCAAAAATTATTAGAGGTCAAAGTCCAACATTAAATTGTAAAAGTTAATTTTTAAAAATTTTTTATATTATTTGTCGATTTAATGCCACAAACTCATAAAATTTTGTGTCAAAATAGAATTGAAATACTTTTGAAATAGTTTCTGACTAATTTAGCTAGCAACTCAAACTATTTGCTGTCTCAAGCGCCCACTAGCGGAAGTGTCTTTTGCAAGATTTATAATTTAGTATTCATATAGAGTACATTTAAAAAAAAATTCAAGCAGGATATTTCATCAAAACTTCTCGAATTTGCATACTCTGTGATTTTGGAACTAGTTTATAATTTGTCAATATGTAACTAGTTGGTAACTAGTGACGCAAAAACTTGCACTATGCAATTTGGAATCTGGTTGCACCGTAACTAGTTTTACAATGCTTACAAAATGTAGAAATGATAGTCTCATTCGTCAAAACTATTTATAAAATTAAACAACATAAAATAAACAGTAAAAACTTTGACGGAATTCGAATCTGTGTTTTTAAGGTGTTACATTGGTTTACGGGTTTAAACAATCTAATTTTAATTGTCCTATAAAATTCTAAAACAGCTCTAGAATATTGTCCTAACTTTTTAAGTTGATCAGAGTAATAGTTTCGGACACACCGCCTTGAAAACTTGTGCGCTCGAGGCTAGCTAGGCGCCGTCTTAAACTGGTTTTTCTCGTAACTGTGTTTTAGAAGACGGTTGGCAAGACTTCTCCAGAACTACTCAACCCCTCTTCATGAAATTTTACACAGGTCTTTGAGATACAATTCTTAAAGACTTGGACGAAGAATTTTTCTTTTCGATTACAACTATTTAAAAAAAATGTCGCGAATTTTTAATTTTTTTGTAAAAATGTTTGCCAAAAATCCTATTTTCAGTTTTTTCCCCTTCGTCCAAGTTTAAGTTAAGGTTTTAACTAAAACAAGTATTTTTTCACTTTAAATGATCCCGTAAGTAGTTGTGCTGCCAATGCGGACGCAACTTTTACCCGAGGCGTCACCGGAAATGCGCCGCAATGGCTGAGTTTAAAATATTTTTTTCCAAAAATTTCAGAATTTCTTTCTTAATAGTGTATGTTTGGAACAATAAAAAATTCTAATAAAATAATTTTTTTATTTGAGAAAAAAATTGTTGGAAAAAAGCTGTTTTTTACCCGAGGAAACCCATGTAACCCCTTAAGAGCCAAACTTGTTGTGAAATAAGAAAAAACCTATTATTTTTTCGTCCTTCTTTTCATACTAAATTTTTAAGTCGATATCTCAGATAGTTTTTGAATTGCAGCCTACCAAACTGTTGCTGCTCAATTCAAATAATTTATTTTTAAACTACATTTTTCAAATTTGCTTGAGTGGTTACTCGAGGGCAAATGATCCAAACGCTATCAGAAATTTCTGCATTTGGAATACTACTCACCATTCTAGATAAAAAAAAGTTGGTAGGGTATTCCCAATTTTTAGAAAAATTGGTAGGATATTGGCAATTCTTGATTTTTCGAACATAATTAGCTGTTATCGTCTAAAAGAGAATGTTCGTTAAGGTTTCAAATATTAGAAAATTTCTTAAATATAATTACTATTGTCCACACCAATTTTAGCACAAATCTCATTACTTTTATGCTAGTAAAAAACCACCATATACTAGTAAGTAATTTTCTTCAGCCACTGCTGGGGTAAAGTGATAAACTTAAAGACTTTGGTGCCTGGAACTAAAAAATATTTATGCAAATGCAATGCCTTGACGCTAAATATTTGTCACTTCCACGGAATGGGTCATGATTTATGCCATTGATGTAATGGCAGGAAAATAAATTATGAAGAATTGAAGAAATCGCGGCGAGCGGATAAAAAGCAAGCGTTGAACTTTGGCGTGAAGTTGTGGCGCTAAAACGGATAATAAAGAAAAATAAAATAAAAAAAATGTATTCAACATTAATGATTCACCACTAAGTCGAAGCTTGTCAGAATAGCGGCGTGCAGAGGCAAAAGGCTGATTATTATTTTTATAAGCGGTAGTTCGGGCTGCAATTGAATACAGTAAGCTCAGCAGACCAATTTTCGATTACTCGTTCGAGCATTTCGACTGGTAACTGGCAAATAACACGAGTGATGTTTTGCTCCAAGGCCTGACCGATTGACCGCATAGACTTTAGACTTTACATATCCTCACAGGAACAAGACAAACGGTGTGATATCACGCTTCAAAACTTGAAATTATCTGCTCATCCAATAAACCCATTGATAGATGTGATGTGTACAAAGTGGCGCCGTAGACCGATGATTCCACCAGCCCATAAACCACACTAAACCGTAGGTTTTCTGTATGAAATGGCTGCGCTTAAATCTCTTCAGATTGCTCTTCGTCCCAAATGCGGAAATTTTGCTTGTTTACATGCCCATTGAGCCAAAAATGTGCCTCATCACTCAACACAATTTGGCTCGAAAACGTCGGATCTTCTTGAAACTTTCCAAGATCCCATAGAGCGACGCGAAGTCACTTGGAAAGATTGAAAGGTTTCAGTTCTTGCTCAAACAGTATTTTGTACGCTTTGACTTAAAGTCTTGACGTAAAATGCGCTAAGTCGTTCCATACGTCAGTCCGAGTTGCTGCGAACGCGCCAAATCGACACTCCACGGTCTTCGTGTGCACTCTCAACTACGCCTACTATATTTTCTTCACTGCGTGCTGGACGTGGTCTATTCGGTGTTCTTATAGTTTCTTCTATCGCGTGTCTGTAGGTTTATACTTTTATTATGGAATAAGCTGGATTAAGCATGGATTTTTCTAAACATAATCACTTTAACGCCAAATACATATGCTTTGGAATATACTAATTTACTAAACCACCTCCGCAAAGTACTGAAGGCTTTAAAAAATAATATTTTAAGTTTTACTATTTAAAGTAAGCCACAATAAGCATTCAAACAGCGCCCATTCAGCGCATACCAAAGCGTGTTTTTATTAAAAATTTACGGTTCAAAGCTCCTGAGCGCCACAATAAACGCAAATAAATACTTTTATTTACCCACTAAGTGCTGCTTAAATAGCAATTTTTTCCTCATTAAGAGCCTAAATTATGCGCAAAACCAATACGAATTTATTAGAAAGTATCTAACAACGCACAAAGCGTGTTTCTTTTAATTTAAAGTCTCTTTACATAATAAATTAACAATTTACTCATTATTGACTATTAAATACCTACTCATGTCAGTGTGTGTGCATGTGTGTGTGCGTGTGATTTGTAAAGTGTATTTATTTTTATCTAATTTTAGGCTTTAGTCATAATCGGCCGACTACACTTCATGATCAATTTGCTTTGGAAACGTTTAAGGCGACTAAACTACGAGTGCCTAGGCATTGAGATAAGAGAAAACTTTCAGTGAATTTCGTAATATCATTTTTAAGTGGAACAAACATACATTAAATTGATAAAATTTTGTTTGCATTTAGATAATATTCCATAATATTTGATTGGGGTGAGCAACCACATAGTTTACATACTATACATATATGTAGATATGTGGTTGTATATAGGTATGTATCTGTGGATGTTTGTAAATATTCCGTGACTTCAAAACTTGTGACTACAAATAGCTTTAATAATTTTTTTTCTTTTTGGAAGATCGTTTCCATGACTACATAAGCAATGTTTGACTCTTTATCTGATTAAATCTGACCTAGGCTGCCAAAAATGCACTTTTTAATACAGATGTTTTTGTTGTAACGGCAGAAAATATTTGGGGTAATTCTGCCGATTCGAAAGTCCTTAGTCCAGGTTCATACCGGGTGCGTATACCCGACCGTCGGGAACGCTGTAATACAGATTTCATTTTCGTTTAAAAGCTCCTGAGTCAATAAAAAGCAACGATTAATGAAACTTTCTATATATGTACTTGTTATAAGCCCCGGATGGGGATTGCTTTCAGTGCTTCAGCAAATTTTGAGCTTTTTGACGTTATATTATAAACCCACGTCTCGTCACCAGCAAAGATGTTGATTAGGACTCTTTAGCTACGTTGTCAAACTTCTCTTTTGCGACCTCTACTCGATGTTATATTTCCAAACGTTTCAGTTCTTTGGTAAGTTTAGAATGAACCAAACCCAAAACATTAAAAAAAACATTAAAAAAAAACATTTGAAAGTGATAAACTGCAAATAATAAATGACAAAGAATGTTCCTTCGAATGATAATAACATTATCCATTCAATTTGAAGTTTCTGTGTTTTTTCTTTTAAAAAGTTGGGAACCTCGAAATGGAGAACACTTTATAATAACTTGCTACGGGTGGGCTTTAGTATACCGTCCCAGGAGATTCTCCAGATCAATAATATATATAACTATACTATATATTTTATTCGAGAAAACCTGGGACGGTATACTAAAGTCTTCCTCTTGCTACACAGATTTCTAGCTGTTAGCACTAGAAGAGGAGAAATAGTGGCAGATAAAAGGAAAGAACTGCAATTACCAAGTTTGGATTGTCAAAAATAAGCTAAACATTTATAAAAATAAAAACGAGCAAACATAGTACTCGTACCTTGAATGCGTGAGAACAACTTATGTAAAGAGCTAAATACAACTATTACAAATAAAGATACAAACAAAAGAAATCAAATAAATTCAAAAAAATAAAAAGAAGAATAAACTGATACGCTTGTTCTTTTCGGCAAAACAATCGAAAAAAGTGTAAAAAAGCTAAAACACAAAAATCACAGCAATTCAGAACACGACAAATGAAGCAAAATACAACAACAACAACAATGCTTCGAAACATTTATTGCAAACTGCGAGAAAAAGTGAAGCGATTTTTCGATTTTTTTTTTTGGTTGGTTAAATGTTCTGTTAGCATTTTCTGCAAAAAAGTAATGTAAAGCGAAAAAACACACACGCATTGCACAGATCAACAACAACAGCAATAATTGCAAAATCGCTGACAGCAACAAGTACAACAAACGCAACGCAATCGAAATTAGCAACATAAATGAAATCGGTTTGTATTTATGTAGGTGCATATAGTATATGTATACGTGAGTGTATGTGTTTGGCAGTGCATGACAGAAGCAGTGAACTAATGAAGTGCGAACTAAAGGCAGCAAAAGTAAATCGCACAAAAAAGCAAAACAATCGACTGCAAGCACAAAGAAGTGAAGAAAAGCGACAAAAGAACGAACCGCAACAACAAAACGCATAAGCGATGCCAATCTGAGCGCGATAGCACCAGTGAGCCGGATACGAGCAGATATAAGATAGAAGAAATACTTTGGAAAGCCGCCACAGTTGCCAGACAGGTGAAAAGGAATGCGCGCAGGCGAAAGGTGGGTAAGAGAGGGGCAACAAAACTACACGTGCAGCTGACAAACAGCTGAGCATTTGGTTTGGACTGCAAGCGAGCGTCGAAAAGAACATGCTTCCTAGTAATTAGTTCTATTTTTTGATACCGCTTATATCTCTGCTAAATCACACATTCTTCGCATGAAAGCGCCGCACACCAAGCACATGTGACAACGTCAATGGAAATGAAAAGAAAATTGAATTGAAGGCGAAAACAGAACAGTAAGTAATTTCAAAATCAAAACAACAATCACCAGCACCCAATCAAAGCCGCTACGACGCTAAATGCTACAAGCGGCACAACAACAATGGCAACAAGGCGCAATGTCGTCGAATTGTGACGACAAAGCTGTGTTGCTGCATACATACATCTGTATATCGCATAGACACATACATACATATATACGTAGAATATTAGGGTGGTTAAAAAAAAAAATTGTTTTTTCACTTTTCTTCGAAAGTTAAAAAAACCGTTATCTTGAGCAATAATCAATGCCAATTTTTGGGAATGCTATAAAAATTTGCCTACAGACACTTGATTTTGATCGTTCAGTTTGTATGGGAGCTATATGCAATAGTGATCCGATCTGAATATTTTCTTCGGAGGTTGCACCCATGACTTGGATATTAACTCAAGCAAAATTTCGTAAGGATATCTCTTCAATTAAAAAAATTTTCAATATAAGTATATGATTTTGATCGTTCAGTTTGTATGGCAGCTATATGCTATATTGCTGCGATATTAGTAATTCCGACAAATGAGTAAGTTCTTAGTGAAAAAGTGATGTATGTAAAATTTCAGATCGGTATCTCAAAAACTGGGGGAATTTATGGAATTTAAAGTTTACAAAAACAGGTCTAGTTTTTCTGATTTTTTTCTATGTCGACTTGTTCAGGTCAAACTCCTGTCCTTCGTTATTTTACCGCTAACTAAGCAGAAAAACTATTTAAAAAAAAAAAAAAATTTTGACCAACCCTAATGTAGTATATGTACATATAATATGATAAACTCATATAGCATACATAAACTGCATATGTAGCTTGTATGTGTGTTGATGTCAATTGTTCGCGTTTATTGTATCTACGAGATACACGTACTTAAATATTTATATCCACTCTCTGTAGATTTTTTTTCCTTTTTTCAACTCGACCGCGCTAAAATTGCTTGCACAGATTACGCACGCTTCAATTTCGTAAGTCCACAAATGCTGACAACTACTATATAGCATGTAGGTGCCAACAACAACAGCAACATAAAACTAAGCAAAATTTTAAAACTAAAAATATTAAATTAAAAAATTTTAAGAATCAAGCAGAGCGAACAATTGGCTAACGACACGACTTGGGTGCCCTTTCTACTCGTGTTAATGATGGGGAACTATTTCGCTAAATTATGGCAGATTAATTTTAAAATTAAAATAAAATTTTAGCCAACTTATGTGGCATGTGGGTCTATATATAATATTGTAAACTTGAAAATATTTACAAAGTGTTGCTTACGTGGAAGACTCTTTTGAATTAGTGGTATGTATTTGGTTCTCGAAACATTTTGCAGTCTTTCTATAAAGTTAATGAGATATTCGAAATAATCTCATCAAATTATGGAAAAGTATGTCTTAAATGATGGCTTTCTGATAGGAAAATCATCAGCTGTGCGCAATTGAACTAAAATAGAAAGCGAAGTTCCATCGAAAGACAAAGTTTTATATGGAAATACATATGCAAAATGGAAATATTTCACTATCTACCAGATATCCCGCATTAAATACTATGTATATCCGAAAGCCTACCAGCTCCAAATTGTATCCGATATCTATGATAGTTAAAAAAGACTCCTCCACTGCTATAGAGATTCCGATCTTATCCGTGAGTGAAAAAATTCAAAACTTTTTTCAAATATCAATTTAAATTTTAGTTAAAGGTGATCCTTTTCGAGGTTCCCTCTTCTTTTAAAGAAAAAACACAGAAACTTCAAGTTTAATAGGAATTTCATTGGCCGCAGCATTTTCTCAGATGGTCCATCCGTTGAGTCCAATTTTCGATGACTCTTTCAGCATTTCGATATGTCGAATAACACGCGTGATATTTTGCTCCAAGGCCTGAATCTAAGCGGTATTGTCCCCATAGATTTTAGACTTTATATATTTCCACAGAAAAAAGTCTAACGGTAAGATATCACATGATGTCGGTAGCCAATTGGCCGGCCCAAAACGTAAAATTATCTGCTCACCGAAGTGTTCTCTCACTAAATCCATTGATTGATGCGATGTGTGCTAAGTGGCGCCGTCTTGTTGAAACCAAATGTCGCCAAGAGCACGAGCTTCAATTTCAGGCATCAAATAGTCGGTTATCATGGTGCGATAGCGGTCGGCATTGCCGGTTACGTTCTCAACGACATCAGTTTTGAAGAAATATAGACAGATGTTTCTACAGGCCCACAAAAAATACAAAACCATTGTTTTTTCTGGATGAAATGGTAATCCTTGAAACTCTTCAGGTTGCTGTTTGTCCCAATTGCTCAATTTAGCTTGTTTACATAACAATTGAGTCAATTTGGCTCGAAAACGTCGAATCTTTTTGGAACTTTTCATGAGCCCATAGAGCGAAGTGATGTTGCCTGGAAAGGTCGAGCGACTTCAATTCTTCCATAAGCTGTATTTTGTACGCTCTCAATTAAAGATTTCGTCTTAAAATGCTCCAAGTCGATCTCTTCGTCAGTCCGAGTTGGTGAGAACGGCTCTCCACGGTCTTCATATACACTCTGAGGTACGGCTTTTATATTTTCTTCAGTCGTGCTGGACGTTTTATATTCTATCGAATATGATCTCATAATCAATGCTCGGTCTTAGATCTCACGTTATATAATTTTCAAAGCTATAACTTATCGAGATATGAGAAAAAATCAGTAGTTCTGACCAAAGTAACAAAAGCACATCTTAGAAATTCGGGTGAAAGAACATTCGTCAAGGAACCGACAGACTGAAACAGTTTTCTTGGTGGATTCATTTATTTCCTGAAGATATAAAAAAACCTAATCAGCAATAAGCTTTCCGATTATTAGGCTTTGAGTTCGAGAAAAAACTTGGTGCCTCTTTCTAATAAAACAGTTAATCCACACCGGCTATTCCGCCTCACAGAATCCAACACCGGTCGCATTTAGTGGCTTCTTCTTATTTTCTAACCCACAGGTCTCTTTGCTTTGATGGCGTATGTGTAGCCTCTGCAAAATATTGCTCAAACTGTGCGACGCTCGGCGGGTTGCTGACAGCTGTTTTGTGCCTAACATTTCGCAGTTATTGCATTAACCTGATTTCTACTCGTTTTTTACTCTTTCTTTTTCTATTCTACACGCTGCTGTTTGCTTTTGTATGTTCATTCATTTCTTCACCGTTGAATATCAATCGTGCATGTTCGTACAAACTTACATAAGTGCAAACTTGGTTTCGTTCAACTCGCATCATATGACCCCCATTTCGCGTCATCGTGTGTGTTGCGCGCCGCTTGAGTCGTAGAATGTGCGCTTAAAAAGGCGTTCAGAATTTGTGTGACTTGAGTGATAAATGGCTGCTCGTCAGCTGACTATGTATGTATGTATGTATATTTTAATTTGCTATTTTATGAATGAGTTCTAACATTGAGGACCACCTGCTGTAATGAACATCTTGTGAGATCGTGTATAAATTTAAGTATTTTGTTTTGCAGAGGAAACTGTAGATTGGATAGTAAGATATTAGTGGAGGAGGATTGTTCAAAAGTGAGTATATATAACATTTACACTAGATTATTATTTGAGGTTAAAAAAGACTTTGCTGTACTATTATTGAAACTCAGTTTTGTGCCTAGATAGCAGAAAAATAAAGTCCGTGACCTGGTCATTACATTTGAAAATGTCAAAAATGTTCTTCAAATATAGACCTATCATAAAGAGTTTATCTTACACTTAAAGGTTTATAGCTATTTGATAGTCAGAAAAAATTGGTTTTTTGGTGATTTTTTTCAGAGAATAATTTTATTTAATGAATCAATAAAAACTGTTCGTCTACAGAGTTGAACTATGCACTTAATAATCGGTGTAATTTTGAAAAATTGAGGTTTCCTTTAATCGAAAAAGGTGTCAGTCCGTATGGAAGGCTTTTCTGCTACAAATTATATCAAAATCCAAAGTACAAACAAAAATATATATATTATTACAATAGATCAGTAGAGATAATAAGAAGAGAACTAGTCAAAATTTTGATATTTGATAAAATGGACGCCTTCCACAAAAAAATGAACTTCCCAGATGTACTGAGAGTGTAAACGATTCAGTGGTCGACGGTGGCATTATAAATCCATATTTCTTCAACAGCGAAGCCGGTGAGAACGTTACTGTCAATGGCGATTGTTATCGCACCATAATAACCGACTATTTATTTATTTAAAAGAGGACTAATTATAAATATTTAGTTCACTTGTAAGAATCAGCACTATTTGATGCCTGAAATTGAAGCTCGTGATCTCGGTGACATTTGGTTTCAACAAGACGGCGCCACTTCTCACTGATCGCATCAATCAATGGATTTATTGAGAGAACACTTCATTTTGGACCGGTATATAGGTCCCCAAGATCGTGTGATATCACACCGTTAGACATTTTCTTGTGAGGATATGTAAAGTCTAAAGTCTATGTGGGCAATCTCACTTCGCTTCAGGCCTTGAAGCAAAACATCACACGTGTCATTCGCCAGTTAGCGGTCGAAATGCTCGAAAAAGTCATCGAAAATTGAACTCAACGGATGGACCATCTGAGACGTAGCCGCGGCCAACATTTGATAAATATTATCTTCAAGAAATAACAGCCAAAGAATTTTCTTCGGATGATTTATTATCATTCCCCATTAAATTTGAAGTTTATGTGCTTTTTCTTTAAAAAGGTAGGGAACCTCAAATTGAATCAGTCTTTATTTCTCTCTTTTTGAAATTTACAAATGTTTTAAGTAATCAAATTTAATTGAATTGAAATGCAAATCGATGAAATTTTTATGTTTTGTACTAGTTATGCCCATGAAAATAGTACAACTACTTAAGTACTCTTTTTTAGTAAGCTTCCAAGTAAAACCTGTAAGTTGACAACTTACATTATAGACAACTTTATTTCCCCCTTTTTTACGGTATTAAAATCAGTGCTGCATTACACATGATTCCGCTATGCATTATTTAATATTTCGATATTTTTCCACTCACCTGTTTGATCAGCCGCTGTAATTGAGCGTATTTAATATAAAATTGTGCGATCCAGCAAGCAATTGTAATTGTAGTTATATTTCTGCATAAATTCGAAGAACACACTTACTTATGCACTTAAATATATAAATATTTTATTGAGGGGATTTATTTATTTTTTCCTGTATTTTATAAATATTTTTGTGGGGGTTTCTTTATTTATTTATTTATTATTATTTTTTTATTGATTTTAAAATAGAATTTTTTCACTTCTTTTGTTTAATTTTTAGCATAAATATAGAGCTTTCTGATATGAATATTACACAAATTTTTATTTAACTTATGTTAAATTATCTAAGGAAGATTGAACATACATTTTGAATAACCGATTTGATTTTCAAAAACCAATTTGATTTTCAAAAACCGATTTTTTTATTTTATTTCACTTAAAAATTTGTTGTAATATTTTTTCACTTGTTTAAGTTGAATTGTCTTTAAAATTTACTAAAATTTTCTGCTTACAAAACTGATAAAAGCTAAAAAAAAATTCAATGTTTTGAAAGTTGAGATTTTTTGAAATTTTTTTTAAATTTGAAATTTTTTGCTGATGAATGAAAGTTTTGCTTATTTTCTAAAAATTCTAATATTTTTGATTGAAGCTCTTTTATATCATATAACCATTTTAACGGCTTCTTTAAACAAAATATCATATTTTTCAGAATTTATATATTTTTTTTAGTTTTTGAATATTTTTGATACAAACTGTTTATAGGAATATGAACTGAAAACTAATTAAAATTAAAATTTTGTTCGTTTAGTTCAAAAACAAATTTGATTCTGTTTAATGTTTGATATTAAATAGAAAAAAATTTAAGGAAAAATAACTTTAAAATGAAGGAAATTTAAAAATTTGTAACCGGTTAAATTTTTTTTAAATTAAATTAAGGAAAATTAATTTAAAAAGAAATAAATTTTAAAATTTATTTTGTTAAAAATATTTTTTTGATTAAAATATAAAAATTTAAATTAAGAAAATAACTTTAAAATAAAATAAATTTCAAAATCTCTTATTTTGGTAAATTATTATTTTAAATTAAAATATAAAAATTTAAATTAAGGAAAAGTTAGTTAAAAAATAAATTTTAAAATTTTTATTTTGGTTAAAAAATATTTTTTGATTAAAATATAAAAATTTAAATTAAGGAAAAATAACTTTAGAGTAAAAGAAATTTTTATTTGGTTAAGTTTTATTTTTATTAAAATATAAAAATTTAAATTAAGGAAAATTAATTAAAAAAATAAATTTTAAAACTTTTATTTTGGTTAAACAATTTTTTTGATTAAAATATGTATAAAAATTTAAATTAAGAAAATAACTTTAAAATAAAAAGAAATTTCAAAATGTTTATTTGGTTAATTTTTTTTCAATTAATATATAAAAAATTTCTAAATTAAAGAAAACTAATTAAAAAAAGATAAATTTTAAAACTTTTGGTTAAAAAATACTTTTTTGATTAAAATATAAAAATTTAACTCAAGGAAAACTAACTTCAAAATTTTTATTTTGGTTAAAAAATATATTTCATTTTGTATTAAAATATATTTATAAGCATTATACTTTCAGCCTAATTTATTTAATGGAATATTGTTTTTTTTAATATTTTTCTCTTCTCTAAATGTCCACTTGCACACATATTGATTCTTAATTGAGAATTTCTGATTCATTTCAACTTGGAAGCAATCAAACACAGATTTTTATTCACTTTTTTACACTCCGAACACTTATTGCAAATAACGAGTATGAGAGCCCTAACCGTGCAGCCAAGAGAGAGAGTGAGAGCCAAAGATCGCGCTCTTTCTACAGAAGTACACAATACCGATTGTGGCTGGCAAGCAAAAGATCAAAAAATAGTATCTTAAAAGAAATATTTTTCTAGCGGTGGTGTGTGTGTGTATTTTTGCTATTTTTTATACAACAAAGCTGCTGTTATTTTTTTTTTAATTTTTGTTTAGTTATTTAGCGTTTTATTTGAAGGAATTTTTCGGCTTCTGTTGATTTTTCCGAAACAAAATTAATTACTACGCGGTTGTTTGGGCCAAAGCGCACAGTGTGCGCGAGAAGTAAGCAACACATAACACTATTTAATTATTTTGGCAACGAAATTTTTTTCTTATTTTTTTTTAATTTTCTTAATTTTTTAATTTAATTTAATAAATTAATTTTAAATTAAAAAAAATAAAAAAAAATCACTTTCGAATAATTCAACGAAAAACGTTTTAACGCGCTCAGCGTTGTTGCCGCTGTTACCGCTGCTGCTAACAAAGTCAAATTAAACAAAAACACGAAGATAAAGAAACAATAAGAAGAAGAAGAGCAAACAATTACACGAAACCAAATAAGAATTTTCTATAGGCAGAAGCATCAATACTCTCACACTCGCGCACATTCATAGTTATATATGTATGTATGTGTGTGTGTCAGAACACAGATGAGTGTTGCCAACAAAGAGCCAACAAAAAAAATAAATGCTCACAGACACAAGCAGCGCTAGCGGCTTTGCTTACAGCAACAGCAGCAACAACAACATTAATGATATTAACAAAATAAACAAATGTGCGAGTTAAACGCGCCAACAACAACAACAGCCGCAACAAACGAAGCGTTAGCGGCACTGGGCTGTGCGCTTTACAGCCACTTTCAGGTGACGGCGCGACACTGAGCTCCGCTCCATTAGCGCTGCATTGCACCGGCTACGACGCGCTGGGTGGCACGTCGCGGGAAAATGGTGGGACGCGGTGGCTCGCGTATTGGCTTTGTTACAAAACCGCAGTTACAACGAACGCTATGTCTTCACACACACACACAAATATGTACATATACATATATTAAACACACATGTATATATGCGACAGTGGCACGCTCAGGTATGCAAAGGCGGCGGCGACGCTGTGTGTATTTATGTATGTCTGTCTGTCAGCTTGTAATTTACTATGCAACGTTGATTACATTGACTGCTTTTGCTTGGCTTTGGTGATACCCCTCTACACCGCAGCTGCTTCGTAGATACTTGTGATGGTACGTGATTTTTGCTTTGTGCCGTTCGTGGGTGTGTTGAAGGCGGACGAGTTGCGGGTGGCAAGTGTGTTTTCGAGCCCGTAAAGGGCTTTGGGCGAGGACGGAATGGCAGTGAAATTAGAAAAATTTATGAATTCTCTAAAATCGCACGTTTAACTCCGGAATCTGGCCTAGTCGTCGTGACTTGAGCGTAAACAAGCGCGATTTTAAGGGGCCTCACAGGAATTCGAAGTTTAGCAGGAAATGCTGAAGACTTGAACTTGTAATTGAAGCTTAGAACTTTGGATTGGGGTTTGGGGCTGAAAACTTGAGCTTACATTTTAAACGCAGAACTTAGAATTCTTGGAGGACTGCTCACAACTGCAACAAGCTTTCGGTATCTTGAGGACACGTTGAGAGATAATTATGGAATCCTTCTGCACACCATGGATAGAATTTATCTTTTTCAAATTGTGAATTTCAAGTTCTTAGAGCTTAACAACTGAGTAAATCTACTCGTAGAGTGAATATTTTCAGCGATCCCAAGTACACGCTTCAAAGCGGGAGCGCTGAGTGTAAATCCTTCCCAGTGAAAGGTTGGAGGAGGAGATATTGCCAAATTTTTCTCGAAAACAATAAAAAACACTTGACAAACATCTTGCAAAGTCAGTGCAAAGATTGTATCCACTTCGTTTCTAGGACACTCGGGTCTACGTAGCATAAAAAGACCGGGTATTCTTCATTATATGCCCCAGAAACCTAATACTTCGAACGCATAACCAAAATTAGTTGGAGAAATTCCGAAACAAGAATCATACCTTAGAAACCCGCTCAAAGAACTGTAGTCTAGGCAAGCCAGAGAAGAGTAGATAGTACACTGAACTTTGCCCTGAGGCTAATAACTGATTTCTTCAAACTTTCCAGTAATTACAAAGATCACCAAGAACATATTTACAATTCAAGAAAGCAGCTAAACTTAAAAGGCCGGGTCTTAGAAAAACAGCGCCATGAGATGCTGTCTGGAAAAGATGTTTAGAGTTGAATGACGAGGTAAGATAGGGCGACAAAACGGACGAGGTTTTAGAATGGTCACTATGGATCCGAAGTCTTTGGATTAGGAAAAATGTATAGTAGTTTTCCATAAATACTGACAGTTCTAGCATGAAGTCTTGGCTTGCGGTACTTGTTTCAAAACAAGTATTTTTTTATGATTCCTTACGTTCCAAGCCAATAAATAAATTTTTGAAACATTCCAAATCAGGATTTTTACGCGTTTCGCCACAAAACTTGCAGGATACTTTCCTTTGTTCTATAAACTTAAAAAAATCACCCCCCCAAAGTGTAATTTATTTGGAGATTAGTCAGCTCAGTTATTCCCTTCCACCATACAAATACAAAATATTTGGACACCCTAGCTTTTCTCTTGACATTCCGCCACTAATTTACGAGCATCGCCACAAAACTAAAGATTAACCTAGGTCATGAAAAGCAAAAAAACAACAACAAACACGACTTTATGGCTTAAGCCAATGAAAGAACCGACACTATCGCCCTCGGTAGCAGCTTCCATCGCGAAATTAACACAATTACCGTAATTCAGCTGAAAACTCTGCTCACTTTTATTGGCCGAGCTTGTATCGCGCGCTCGTAACGCGCACATTAACAAGGGATATCGCCGATAAGCACTTCTTTGTTAAATATAGAGGCACGCACAGCGGACCGGACTGAACGCGCTGATAAAACGTGACAAGCTAATGGAACGCTAATGTCGTCTACGATCCAGCAGCGAGGCGTGAAATATTAACCGAGAAGCGTTTGTTTTCGCTATGGTCATGGCATCAGAAACTCTGTTAGTTGTTGTTGTTGTTGGTGTGTAAGTATGGCGTTAGAGCTGCAACTGCAACGCGCCCCCCACGCGGTTCAAACCCAACTCAGCGGCGTACACGCAAATCCGCAAACGCAACGCAATTTGTCACGCCGCGCTTGGGTATCTGCAGCCGTCTTCGAAGTAAGTCCACCGTCTGTCAGTCAGTCTATTTATTTGCACGCTTGCTGGTACCTTTGCTATTTGCCCGTTGCGCGGCGAGTAAATTAGCTTTGTCTTTGCACTTCGGGTCGTCGTGTTCTTTCTTTATTACATGCCTTCTTTCTTTGATCGCTTGCTGGCTTCTGCTTGTTTCTTGCCAGTTTGGCTTCACTACACTTCACTACTTCAACTGGATTTGCTTTTCAATTTATACATATATATTTTTTCGATTTTCTTTCTGCTTTGCTTTGTTTCGTGTTTGTGCGTTCTCGAGCTAAAGAAGCGCGCGCGAGCCCGCTCTCGAAGCGTTCGAAATGTGTTGTGGGTATCTTTTATCGTTTCGCCGCGATACGTGTATCTTTAAATTCTGTCAGAACGCAACTGAACTCAAAGTGTGCGGATAATTCGCACACAACCAACGCTGGAGCTCATTGTCAAGCGACGTCCGCAGCTATTAGCGGCCAGCTCTGCTTGTTTGCGCTGCGCGTCGTGCTCTTCGTGCTTGACGTTGGCGCTGACGCCAATGTGGACGGTCGCATTTGTTGTTGGCACAGAACGCCGGAGCGCAGGTGTGGAGTTGCCATATTGACAGTATTGGGTTCTTTATTATTGATTTTGATGGATCAATTTGTATGGTAGCTATATGCTATGGTGATCCGATCTGAACAATTTTTTTGGAGATTGTATCGTTGTCTTAGGCAATAACATAAGCAAAATTTCTTGAAGTTATCTCGTCAATTAAAAAAGTTTTCCATACAAGCACTTGATGCCGATCGTTCAGTTTGTATGGCAGTTATGCGATATAGTGGTCCGATATCGGCGGTTCTGACAAATGACCATTTTATTGGAGAGAAAAAAGGTTGAGCAAAATTTTAGATCAATATCTCAAAAATTAGTCTCTCAGTTCGTATATACAGCCTTACAAATAGAAGAAATGTCTAAATTTACTCATTCGTCCCGCTGATAGTATATATAATATACTTATATACCCTTTAAGATTTCTGGCGTTTTCTTCTTAGTGTAACAAACTCCTTTTAAAATAACAAACGTAATATACCCCGATCAGGCTATGAAAACATACATATATACACATAAATATTTAATACAATCGAGAAAAACTAAAAAATATACCTCAGAACCAAATATTGCACTCCCAAAAATTTCCTAGAATTAATTTCTAAAATATTTCATATAGATAATATAATTTTTATCACCAAATATTCCGCTTCTAAAAAATCCATCAAAAACCACACTCTGGCAGCGCCACTTATTGACGAAGCCGAGTGTAAAGTTGTTGCTGCTAACGAGTTGGAGGTTGCTGTTGGTTATTCTGGCGCTACGCTCTCACCTTGCTAACCAACAACGCTCACCCACAAGCAGCCCGCAGCCCCATACACTCAAGCACATACACAGCTACCTTACATGCCGGTGTCTCTCACGCAGCCGGTGCTTGGCTACTCAACTGCAGCTTGTTGCTTGGCGCTGTATCTTAAAGATATACAATTTACACCTCATCCACGCCACCATAAGCAACACACTCTGTTGTAAGCCAAAAACACCACTTTGATTTTCACTCTCTCACGCGTCGCTTGTGAGCAGCGCAGCGTGGAAGGCAAATGTTGCTGAGGTGAAATGTTTAGCAACATCTGTGTGGCAACAGTTTGTTATGATTTCTGTTTTGTTTGAAAGTAGTGTGGATGTAAAATACGAAATTGAAAATAAAAGTGCGAAAACTAAAAAAACAAAATAATATTTTATTGAAAATTTGTTTCAAATGCCATTAAATGTTAAAACTATATCTTTATTGAAATATAAATGACTTTAAATGATATCTAAACATATTTTGCCGACTTGTTGATGCTTTGTAGCTTCTTCGAAGTCAATAAACATATGTAAAAAAGCAGAAAGTTAGAAAAAGAGAAGTGAGAATTAGTTGAAGGTTTTTTTTTAATAAGAAAATTCATCTGATTTTTCTGCAGTATTTTGGAGCCTTGAAACGGATCGTACAGTTCAAAATTAAAGTGAGGTATTTTTTGCGTTTTCTGAGTAAATATACTATAGTTTTGTATGTACGTATTTTTAATACCATAAGAAACACGATATTTTGGCAATCATAAGACCTACTCAGATTTTGAAAAAATCCAAAATTTGGACTTGAGATTTTTTGGTTAAAAATTTGGATATTTTTTCGATATTAGGTAAAAAATAATATAAAGAGAAACAACAAATATTTTTAATAAAAAAATGGTATGATTGTGATTGTGAAGTTAAATTTACGTCAAATTTGATGAAAAAAAAATATTTTTGCACAAAAAAAAAATAGAAACCCAAAATCTGGGTTTTGTGAATTTTTACAAAAATTTTGAGGTTATGCGAAAAAAGTTTGTATGTAAAACGTGTATAGATCATTTCATTATCTACAACATTGCCATATAATTTTTTTCTAGAGGGCAGGTAGTTTTGCCAGAAATCGATTTTAACCATTCCTAGCCCTTAAAAGTAAATGCAGGCCCTCACCCTCGCTTTCCCGTCCTTAGAAATAATTTTTCCCTTAATGTTAGTTATTTTAACTTCCGTTTCCGATAGGTTTCAACTTACTATGAATTTCTTTCATTTTTATCATTTTCTGCACTAATATACTATTTCATTTTATTACAATAAACCCTTTTTCACGTTACTCATACGCCCTAACTACCTCAATAAAATGGAAGCAATAGTAAGTAATGTAAAAAATTGTTTGAATATTCATATGTAGCGACAATAAAAGTAAAATGACATTTTAAAATAACATGACATAATTCTAAAAATATTTCGAATGCAGCTTGGCGCTGAAATGTTTACAAAATTAGAATAGAAAAGCTCATATTAATTAAGTTGGAGCAGATAAAATTATGGCATTGCCAACTGTCACATTAACTTGTATAAACAACATTGAGGTCAGCGCTGCAAGCATTTGCTGATGACAAGCAAATGGAGTGGTAGTTGGATATGACAATGAACATGTTGAGGAAAATATTATAAATTAATTAGAAGAAAATTATAGAGATATTTCTTATTACTTGAAAACGCTATGAAAAATTTATATTATAGTTCCCCAAACTATTAGTTATAAAAGAATTCACTTTTTTCTTTTACAAGCTTTATATAATAACATAGTTACTGTGGTACGCTAAAGAAAATATTTTTAAGTAATTTTTATAAATAATAAAAAAAAATTGTTTGTAAATTTGTGTAATAAATTCAAATTTAACTTATAAATAAGAGCTTTATCTGCGAAATCACAATAATTTTTATAAATATAGGATTGCAAATAATACATTACGGAACCAGAAAATCTTAATTACAAGTTATAGATTTTTAATCACAAAAATTAAAAAAATTAATTGTTTCAAAATTAGCATTTTTTGGCTCTCGCCTACTTTGTTTTCTATTACTTTAATTATCTTTTGAGAAGAGAATCTTATTTTTAATAAAATATGGTATTTAATTAGTCTTAATTATATTATTTTAGTTAGCAATATGAAAATCTTATTTCTTTATCCATTTTTATTTCATAAAATTAAAAAAAATCTCTTAATTTTTAATCCCAAATTTAGTCTACAATTTTTAATCGCAATAGCAGAATTAAAAAATTAATTTATTTTTTCAATTTAATTTTTGAAATATAATGTTTTAATTAATTTAATTTTTAAAATTTAATATTAATTTTCAATTTTTAATAGCAATATCAGAATTGAAATTAAATTAGTTAGTTTTTAAAATCAAATTTTTTTAATTAATTTGATTTTTTAAATTTAATTTTAATTGCTTACTTAGTTTAATTTTAATTTCATTTCATTTTTAAAACATAATTTTTAATTAGTTTAATTATAATTTTAATAGCTGATATTGCATTAAAAATTTAATTTTAATTTAATTTCATTTTGAAATATAATTTTTTAATTAATTTAATTTTTAAAATTCAATTTTAAATTTTTGGCCTCTTTTTAATTTTTAAAACATAATTTTGATTAAATTAATTTTACTTTTCAAATTTTAAACGCAATAACAAAATTAAAAAATTTAATTTTTGATATATAATTTTTTAATTAATTTAATTTTTAATCGCAGTATCAGAATTAAAAAAGGGAATTTTAATTTATTTTTATTTATAAAAAATAATTTTTTAATTAATTTAATTTTTTAATTAGTTTAATTTTAATTTAATTTAATTTTTAAAATATAATTTTTGAATTGATTTAATTTTTAAAATATATATTTTAATTCATTTAAATTTTTAAAATATAACTTGTTAATTAACTTAATTTTAATTTTTTGATTAATTTATTTTTTAATCGCAATCAAAACTTTTTAAATTATTGTCGGAAATTATATTTTTTAATCCCACAATTGGAATTAAAAATTGAAATCATAATTTTTACACCAAAAATTTTTACTTAAAAAATCGCACCTCTCTATGTATATACATATGTATGTATATGTATGTATGTATATGTATATATGTTCATAAATTTTTATCAAAACTTCAAAATTGCCAAGAACACATTTCAGCAGTTCATTGCATGCATTATTTCAATAAACTGCGTTGACTACAAAATTGTTTGAAAAAAACTACAAAAAAATGTTTTTCAGTACATTGTTCAAGTGCAGTTGGCACGCAATCAGCGAAACAAACGACGTACTATCATTGAAAAATATAATTGAAATGGAAGAGATAAAAAAATCTTTGAATTTGCATGCAAACCTCAATGCGGTGCGCTGAACTCTGTGTTTGCCTTAACTTTACATAATTTTTTGCTGATAAAAATAACGCTCCTGCAACCGAAAATAGCTGAAGAGCCACGCATTTTTAACAGTGAATCGCCACTCTTCTAGAAGTAGATAAAAATCTAACTCAACGCATTTATATAAAATTAAGCTAGTTGACACTCTCTAAAATATAATCGCACCCAGTTGCATAGTCTCAAAAAATAAATCACTCTTCGCATCCACTGAACTCGTCTACACACACTTCACTAAAAGTGCATTGCCATTAATTACCGTTAAACAAGTGAAAACATTTCACATGCTTTAAGTAAATATGTTTATATGTGATTTACTTTTTTTTTGCACATTGCTTTAATTGCGCACATTAACTCCGCTGACTGCACGACACGCTCTCGTTTACTATGAGCGCTCATACCCTGCGGGAAAAATTTGCGTGAAACATTTGAGTCTGGATAAAAATATAAAAAAAAATCCTCGCAAGAACTTGTTTCTGAGCGGTCGGTTTGGATATGCTATATTAGGACGATTTCGGAAGTTTCGACAAATTAGTAGCTTTGTTTAGAAGAATGGTCGTGTGGAAAATTTCAAATCGGTATTTCAAGAAATTAAAGACCAGTTCCACGGAATTGCTGGGCTCCGCAAATTTGATAAGGTGGGAAAAGGGCACTCTTATTTCATAAGGCTGGGAACGAAAGCATCCCAGCAGACACAGCTTGGAGAGAAGTTCGTTATGTTCCTTAACCGGATACCAGCCTCGCTGTGTCAATGTTCAGTACGGAATTTAGTGTTCTGATACATCTGAAACTACATCATCTGCATTTCATATCAGTGCGGCATAGTTCAAGACCGGTCGGCCGATTGTCTTCTATGTTGCCCACAACGTTGCTTTGTCTTTTCCCCATGAACTAGCGGCTTGAGGATTTTGTTGCGGCTCTGCACTTTGGCAGGTAACGCAGTTGTATGAGGAGTGAAAGAACCACATTCTGTCGAATAATACACTTAAAATTTAGGATCAATTCACAAGACAGCCAGTTTTCATTTCCTAAAACAGCTAGTTTTACATTATGCTTCTTCCCACCCATAGCTTCCTCGTCGGTATCTGGACAGAGAAGGAGCTTGGTATTTACTTGACAAAAAGAAATTGACTTAGTCGAATCGGACAGCGTTTCCTGGTGGATCCTGTCAAATTATAAATTTTGTAGGTGAATGCATGAATGCCTCTGGTGTTTTTTGAAAAGATCTGCGCTACAAATGCAACAGATATGCATACGAATATATGTGTGTGCCGCACTTTCATTAATTCGGCCATACTGAAAGCGTGAGCGCAACGCTGTTAATTCACCGCTAAATCTCGCACAACTACTTAACTAATGTTGTAATTTTTTTGATGAGATACTTTGCACGTACTACTTAACTAATTGGTCATGCATGCAGCAGCATTGTTGGAATTTCTGTGAGAATGCGCTCAACTGCGTGTGCATGTAGACAAAACCGTCATACATACATACATACTATACAAACATACTGATATGCTTTGTGAACTTGCTTGTGTATACGTATAAGTTGGTGCGGTCTTTGCTTTCGCGTGCAACATCAAACAAACAGATGTACATATACATATATAAATATATATAAATAGTAGGTTTTTATCTACTCCGTATCATTTCGACTTTGAGCAACACTGGAATTATTAATAATGAAAAAGTAATAATATATTCCGTGCGTATATTGGCATTTTGCTACATGCAAAGGTTAAGCGATCATTTGTTTGTAGGTTTGTGGTAGCAACAACAAAATAGCAGCGCTTAACTTGGCATTCATTTAGCGCCAACAATAAATAATTGTAAAATATAAATATTTTTGTCATACCAATAAAAACCTTGTCTGATGGCGGCACATGCTTGCACACATACATACATATATACATACACTTTTATTAATGGACTTATAAGGCGATTTTTGCATTGGAAATTTGATAAATAGTACAATACTTCAAAGCTTCTGAGGGCTACATTGAACAAGGTAGCAAAATAATTTTGGTAAAATAATCCACCGATCTCAATATGCTAACGCTTCTATACAAATAATAAGAAAGAGATGGCTTTGATGGAACTTATTATGATTAATATACAACGCTGGCCAAGTCAAAATTGTCGATAAGGCAGGCTCAGCTTTGCATTTGGTGGGATATGCAGAGAATCATCACTATGTTCTGAGCTCGCATGACCTAACTATTAATTCAGAGCTTTAGTGTCAACAATTGCACCGTCTAAATGAAACAACCGCCCAGAAGTCGCCAGCTGTGGCCAATAGTTGATAAATTTTGTTGTTTTTTAGGACAATGTTAGACCACACATATCGATAATGACCAGCTACAAATTGCATAAGCTTAATTTGGAAGCTCTTATGCACCCAGCTTATAATCCGAACCTAGTACCAAGTGATTACGACCAGTATTTGTCTATGGCCAACGGTTTTGCCGATAAAACATTCGCCTCAGAAGAAAAAAAACTTGAGAAAATCGACCGTTCCAGCTTTTTCCCAATAGCGATTTCTTTGGGAACACGGATAAACGATGTATATTTCACCTAATATCTAACTAATATAAATGAAACCTTTATTGTCAGTAAAATCGTTAGGTATTTATAATCTCTATAGAATTTATAATCCGCATGTCAAAATTTGTTCAGATTATTTGACCACAACTGAGAAGAACGGTAGGCTGTTATTTCTAATGTGTTGGTTGCAGAAAATTTTTCCCATTCTCGTAACACTTTTCACAAGCAGTTTCTGGGATGGCCTTCAGCTCCTTCAACGAATTTTGTTTGATCGCTTTGATCTACTGAAAACGGGTTCCACGGAGCGGCAATTTCTGTTTGGGGAACAAAAAAAAAATCAGCTAAAGCTGGTGAATGCGGTGGTTGATCGATGGTATTCATGGCGTTTTTGGCTTTATTCGGTCACAATCGCCGCTCGACGCAATGGTGCAATTCCATCCTGTAAAATCCATGAATTGTGCATCCAAACAAATACTTCAACGCAGCCAAATAGATCCTGATACACCGTCTATCCCTCCAGAACAAAGTAATGATCCACCAAACTACGAATAACGAAAAACAAAGAGCACCAGCTTGGTTTTTGAACGACTTTGGCGTGGTTTTTTGATTTCGACTCCTTTTTTTCCCACCATTCCGATGATTTTTGACTTGTTTGCATGTCAAAATCAGAAACCTACATATATCTCATCGGCAGTTATAATTTCCAAGTACTTTTTTGTCACAATGTATGCAGTTCATTTTCTACTTTTTAGTCTAAGTTCGCTTAAAACAGTATGACAGTAATTTCCTGTAACAATGACGATCTCACTTGAACAGTTGGGAACGACAGTCTGTTGTGATACCTAAAACTCCTACGTTTAATCGAAAATACCTCCATAAAGCGACTCTGTGACTGTTACAAATCTGTTGAGGAGGCTATTTCACCTGGCTCACCGATAGTATGACTTCTGAGATGTTTCGACCTTCAACCTACTTCTAGCTTACCTTCCTCCACACAACTTTTACTTACCGTAAGACAATGTCCATTTAGAACTCCAACTTTGCTAATAGCAAGTAGTAATTGAGATAGCAGAGCTCTTAACAGAAAACTATTCTTCTAATCTTCCTACCGAGCTTCAATCCTAACAACGCCTCCTCTCCAGCAACAAAGGAAAAACCATCAGAAGTACACTGGGCAACGCTGTAAGTTTTTCAAGGTGCAGTTGAAGAAGAAGAAAATTTCAGAATGTCCCAACTGGAAAATCAACTGAGCAAATATTCACTAGGCGCCAATTTTTGATCTTTATGTCGCTCTACCCTCTTTGGTACCCCCGCAAAACTAATACTGGTTGGCAAGTCGAAATATCTCCTGTCATCAAACAAACAGTATTCTTACTCGCAACTTGCAACACACGTCACGGTTGAAGTCTTGGATAATTTCGTCTATCTTGGAATCAGTATCAACATCAACAATAATGTCAGCCTCGAAATCCAAGGCAGAATAACTTTTGCCAACAGGTGCAACTTCGGACTGAGTAGGCAATTGAGAAGTAAAGTCTTCTCACGAAGAACAAAGACCGAACTCCATAAGTCACTCATCATTCCCGTCCTGCTATATGGTGCAGAGGCTTGAACAATGACAGCAGTTAATGAGTCGACGTTACGAGTTTTCGAGAGGAAGGTTCTGCGAAAGATTTATGGTCCTTTGCGTGTTGGCCACGACGAATAGCGCATTCGATGGAAAGATGTGCTGTTCGAGATATATAACGACATTGACATAGACAGCTGGCTAGGTCATGGTGTCCCGATGGAAAAGAAGACTCCAGCACTGAGACTATTCCCAGGGGAAACAGAGGAAGAGGAAGACCTCCACTTTGTTGAAAAGATCAGGTGGTGAAGGATCTGGCTATACTTGGAGTCTCCAATTAGCGCCAAACAGCCAAAAATAAGAAACGACTAACGCGCGGTTGTAAACTTGGCTATAACCGCGTAAGCGATGTCTACGCCAATGAAGAAGAAAAAGTGATTTAAAATAAACAAATTGAAAAAATTCTTAATTAGTGCCGCTATCGGGTTGACCTTTGCCAAAGAAAAAATATTCACAAAATGGCTCCAACTTTAAAAAAAGGAAGTCCCTTTTGCTTTACATTTTCGAATTTTTTAAAAATATTTCAATTTAAAATTTTACATCCGAAGCAGGCGCAATAGAGAGATGTATAACAAAGATTTTTATCATATTTGAAGTAGAAAACCGCGCAATTTTACAAATCCGTCGAAGGGCATATTTTGGAAGCTTCAAACTTTGAAAACAAAGTCGATTTTTTGTTTCAATTTTTAGACTAGAACACACCCTCATAGTGGTTTTCTCTTAGCTGATATTTGGGTAAACTTTAAGTAGTTCAGGTTATTTCTTCTTTTGCTGATTTCCTACGGGTAAAGTAACTCTAAACATATTAACGGTACTTTTTTGTATAAATACATGCATTAAAAATATGTCCTTGAAGATAAAGATAAAGTGATAATTGAAAAGCAAAAACCTCATAAAAAATTTTAAACGACGCTTTATTGCCTTGTATAATCTCTGCTATTAAAAAATAATTTTGAGCAGAAAATAGCTTGAGATTTGTATGTATATGCGCTGCTGTTGAGCAAATGTATAAAAATAGAGATGCTGAAGTCTATATATATATTTTTATAGGAATGAAAAAGTCGTAAAGTCTTTACTAAACTGTGACTAAAATGCCGACTGCCGATGACGTCACGCAAACAATATAAATCTTACGAAATGCAATGAAAACTTAGAATAACAACAAAAACCACAACTGAGCAGTTTAGTAGCGAAAGTCTACGAAATTAATTTAAGAAAGCCCTGAAATGAAAGACATTAAGTTAGACAAGTCGACAAAATACTTTTGTAAATAAATTCAGACAAATCACTGGATATGCTACACAGACGGACGTACATATATATAGAGAAACATATGTACAATGTTATGTAGTATTAATATTTTATATGTATGTGCCAGCTGGTTGAAATGAAATTTGGCAAACACAACTGTCAACAACAAACCAAAATATTTTTGTTGAAGCAGTCGGCGCTGCACAGTGGGTCGTTTGGTGTACTTATTGAATTTTTTTCTTCTTTTTTTTAGCAATTTCGCACAAACTTAAGCGTCCACGCATATATTCACAGGAATTCTAAATTTGCACCAAATTTTCCATTGCGCTCATTAAATCAAGCCTGTTTACACGCAATTATCCTCGAAGCGAACACCTTCACCGCTCGAGGTTACACTACTTTTTAGCACATAATAAAGCGACGTGCTCGTAAATCTACTCGTACAATGTATTCGGTTCGGTTGTATGCTTGCAGATCAACATTTGGACAAATAAAGCAATAAATTAGCCGATTCGCCGTGCATTTGTGGCATAATAACAACTACAACAATAACAAAAACAGCAATAACAACTCGCATATGGACGAGCTTGGCAAAAATGTAGAAAATCGCAAACAACTTGCTCTTTGCAGACACAAATACACGCCTGAGAGTGTATGTGTGTGTGCGTGTGTGCGGATTTCTTGTCCTTGTGTGCGTGTTTTTGCATTGTTCATTGCGGGTTTTAACGATCTGAATGCTAAAAACAAAAATTAAAATGTTTCCACGGACAGATGTTGAATCGAATTTATAGTCGACTAGACGAATGTATTGAAACAAACAAAAATAACAATAAAAACAATAATACAAATCTAGTATTCTGAGAAAATATTCGCAAGTTTCAATACCAAGAATTTTTATACAGAAATTAAATTCATACAAACCGTTTTGAAAACAAATTGTGTGCTGTGCTTGAGGTGATTTTCTGAGCAACTTAAAAACAAGAAGAAAAAAAATCGGTTGCACAGATGCCATAACACCCTACACAGGTTTATCTCTTATAGCATAAAAGGATATAAAATAATATAATTTTGATCAGTCAGTTGAGCAATGAGAACTTACTGAGAACATTTAGTTCAATCGATCTCCTGCGTTCCACACTAGGCCAGAAGGCTCCCGCAGTCGCCCAAAAGCTAGTTGCTGACTATCACCTGCCAAACTCACGCGAAGTTCAGAGCTCCTGCGATAGACGAGGACCCAATTCTTCCGCGAAATGATGAAATCGGAGCGAGGATGCCCTTTCTTGCGAGCTCATCGGCTTTTCAGTTTCTAGCGATTTCGCTATAACCAGGAAGCCAGGCGAGTCAGATAATAAAGTAATTTGAAGCTATCGAGAATGAGGACAGACACTCCTTGACTAACTTTGAGCGTACTTACCACCCTAAAAGAGGCACTACGGAGCAATACATTTACTCTACCTTAATGCTAGGGACTGTGCTCTAGACTATGCTTGAGATAGCGCTTCTTACGAAAATCTGAGCTTGGACCCATTCGTGAAAAATTGCACTTTGCCTCTTCTCGAGGAGCTTCACTCGTCTTCAAAATACCCAGCAGGGATAAACTATGCAATGCAATTGTCCAAGTTTTCAGGGATTCAGTCGAAGAAGTAGCGAATTTCAGAAAGCGCCCACTTAGACTCTTTCATTTACCCAGCTTCCATGAGACTTCAGTCGAAGAAGCAGAGTCACTTAGACTCTTTCATTTACCCAACTCCCAAGACTCTTCAGTCGAAAAAGTGGAGAATTTTGTCTAAGTTTTCAGGGATTCAGTTGAAAAAGTAGAGAATTTTAGAAAGCGCCCACTTTGACTCTTTCATTTACCCAGCTTCCATGAGTCTTACAGCGGCCTTCGGAAAGCAATGGTCCAAGTTTTCCGGGATTCACTTAACCACAGTTTCGTAGAGCCAAAATACCATCTTTGGTAAGAAGCCCCCTCTTCCCAATAGCTCTCCTACAGTTGTAAATGGCAAAAAATGCTATAATGATCCGTTTTCCAATGTTTTTGGAGCTTCAACTTAAAAGTGTGTTGAAATGAGACTTATATCCAATCCATATTGACAATTTATGCGACTATGGTTTCTGCGACGAAGTGTAGATGCCTTTTCAACTTCCCCGCTTTTCATTTCAACTCACAACAACATGTTTCACATGTCAAATGTTGCAGCAACATCCCCCCAAAATGTTGCGCAACAAATCAATATTGCTCTGCGGTGGAAAAATGTTGTGAAGCAAGCTAAATTCCAACAAGAACTGGCACATTTAAGTTCACTAAATACCAACACATATGCATAGCGCCAGCCGTGAGCCTTCGTTACATACATACACCAACACATATGCAGCCACCAACTGTTGCTTTTGCGTGTGTACAGACGTTGCAAGCAGCAGCTAAGCAAAACAAAGCGGCCCGGGAGGCATATTTCGCGCTTCTATGCACTTGTTGCTCTTGCCATGGCATACGCAGCGCCAACTTTACAATAATCCGGGACATGTGCAACAATAAATAAAGTATGCGTGTGTGTGTGCACTCGCATGTTAGCTGAATAGACACTGTTTAAATCCAGCCTGCTGGTCAATAGCTACTTGTATTTACCAATACTCGCATTTGTAGGGCTAAGCGCTTGCTTCCAGGCAAGGACACATACACATACCTTAGTAAACATATCTCAAGGATAAGGGATATTTAATGCGAGCAAAATTGCAGGACATAATAAAATTGAAAAAGCGGCTGCAGTCTTCAGCTCAGTCGGACTTTAAAATTTCATTTTGTGGTCAGCAATTTCATGCTGCGATTTATTTAAGGTAGTCATATACATATGTATTTGCAGATGAAATAAAAGATATAGTTAACTTCAGCTTCACCGAAGTTATAATACCCTTCATATCTCAAAAACGGAGAGACTAGTTCGCAAATATACAGCCAGCCATAACAAAACCGACTCAGCCGATTATTTATACATACATTATACATGTATTTTATGGGGTCTTCGACGTTTCTTTATGGCATGGCTTGGAAGACAAATAATGACCTGGTCGGCCAAAATAGTTTGAAGATGAAAAATTGTAAATATTACACGATGAAGATTGCTGTCAAACACAAGAAGAATCCGGGTGACACTTGAATTGAAGCGAAGAGACGTTGAAAGATGATTATGCATGTCAGAAATGAGGCTTAAACGCTGCAAAAGAAGCAGCTTTTGAATCGGTTTATGACTGGTGATGAAAAATAAATTCATTACGACAATCCAAAACGCAAAAAATTATATGTGAAACCTGTATTTGGTGGAATCAGAAGTAAATTCTGTATTAAAAACTTAAAAGACCGTGTGATACCATTAATAGGTAACCCTACCGGTAAGTTAGGTTAGGTTGGCTGATCTCTCAGCATTGTGGAGGGATCACACTTAGACAGATATGTACAGCCCTTTGTGATGTCGCAAATCTGTCTTGGTCTTTTATTTCTATTTCAAGTATTGCACCGGTAAGTCTAAGGGTATGAGATCCGAGTTGTTTTGTCTTGATTTGGCAAGACGGGACGTTAAAGGAAGAATTTTTGAAATGATTCTACCTGATCTTCTTCCAAACATGCAGCTGGCATTGGTAAGATACTCAATCTTATTGCCAGAA
Organism: Bactrocera tryoni; assembly: GCF_016617805.1. NCBI lineage: Eukaryota > Metazoa > Arthropoda > Insecta > Diptera > Tephritidae > Bactrocera > Bactrocera tryoni. Next base: position 8,587,636 of record NC_052501.1, read on the forward strand.
TTCCAATCGGACAATGTCCAGTTAGAACTCCTACAACCATTGACTGGTGGACCTTACTGAAAACGAGTTCGTTAGAACTGTTGAGATTTCGCCGGTCCCAAAGTCGCAATGTCCTGACTGCGTAGCTGCTGGTAATCGAACCACTCGAAGCCAACGGAGCTCCTATCCTGGCAAGCTGATCAGCCACTCAGTCTCCTGCAAAACTGCTGCTGGCCAGGCACCCAAAACATTCGACGCTACCAATAGCAACTCATCAAATTGAAGCTAGCGATTGCCGAACAAGTCCGGAATTCACGACTAGACAGAAGACACTAATTTAACAGCATAACAACGCTCAGTCTCGGTTTCAAACTAGATGGAAACAGCGGCCAAAGAGTTTTACCTCATACGCCTTATAGCTCAGAGCTTGCGTCTTCTAACTACCATTTTGTTCCGGTCGATTCACGTTAGGACTGGATATCAAAAATGTCATAATTCATTCCAGGTCGCCGGCTTGTTTGACATTTCATCATGGAAAGTCTTACGCTCATTCTGTAAAGAATGTGTTTTACGCAATTCGCTCAACAAGATGACGCCACATCCCGACATAATGACATAATTTCACGTTTTGGGCTGGTCGATTGACCACCAACATATTACACCGTTAAACTTTTTGCTGTGGGGATATGTAAAGTCTAAAATCTATACGGGCAATCTCGCTTCAATTCAAAACGTAAAATAAAATCTCACGCGCGTCATTCGTTATCAAGCGAAATGCTCGAACGGGTCATCGAAAATTGGACTCAATGGATGGACTACCTGAGATGTAGCTTCGGCCAACATTTGGAAGGGATACTCTTCAAAAAATAAATGGGAAAGAATGTTCTTTCGAATTATAATAAACATTCCCCATTAGATTTAAAGTTGGTGTGTTTTTTCTTTAAAAAGTAGGTAACCCTTTATATCAAAAAGTGTATTCGGTACAAAAACTATTGAATTTTTCGAGTAACCTTAACTGGACGTTGCCATTTAAATACAAGTGTCAGCTTTGTTCGTATTATTGAGAACATAAAATGTGTTCGACGTATAAAGACGGTAGACAGACCCTTGTGTCTGCCGTCTTTTGCTGCTACCAAACCGAATATTACTTCAAGGACTTATTTACCACACACTAACACATATGCATGTGATAAAATACTGTTTATTATTGCTTATATTTCTAAAAATGGCAATTTCGGAGCAACATGCAGACTTGCTACACACACTTGCATACCTTAGATACACCATACATTGCCATTTAATTATACTTGTAATGAAATTCCATCTGCCTCATCAATGTCAAGCTCATTATGGCCTTGAACATGCCAAATAGCCGATTGTGCCCCATAAGAGTAACGGTACCTGGTTGTAGAAACGTTTGTATGTGTATGTGTAGACGCTGCGTTCATCTGATAAGCTGGCTATGGCAACGCAAGGGGTTGTGTGTGTAGTATTGTGTGACCGTTAGAGGGCTCACAACAGACCAGCCCGAAAGCCATGCATTCGAACTTGTGGCTTCGCTCTCCATTAATACCATCATTTGCTGCTCCCCCTTTCAACATGCGGGCAGTTGCAAGCTTTAGGACTATTAACAGTTTGCCCAATAAGCAATGAGTCGAAGTTTGGGATGGACGGAGTTGAAATACACTAGTTGCGGTAGTGTCTATCAAATTTGGAGATTTTTGCATTGTTTGTTGGTAGCATAAAATAGTATATATCTCTTGAGAAAACACTACTTCCCGGTGACTTGTGGTACATTGTCGATAGTAATACAGTTCTGCTTCGGTTTCGAAAACGTGACTTTTCACCCAGTTACTCCAATCTCGAATTTATTATATGTAAACTGTCTGAATCGTCTCCGTGTAAAAATTAAAGGGAAAGTAACTCGGAAAACTTGCTTAAGGCTTTCTATAACAACAATAAGCTAGGATAATCTAATTCAGATAAGAGTTCTCTCTTTTATTTTGCAACTTCCAGCTATTTTTATTGCATAAAGCTCCATAAAGCTTGCAGCATACCAAGAATCACTTCCTGAGTTAAGAATATGATCTCCGTTTCTGGACCATTTGTTGGCTTAATTTCGCTCACTGGCTTAAATAATTAAAGTTCGCGCTTGTACGGCGCGACATTCCTATTTAGCGCTGGTAACCTCAAGGGAATTGTTCGAGTCGCCAAGGCTGCGCATCATAATGGTTACCATTGTTATTGGTTCCGCGTCATACAAAGGCGACTCTTCCACTTACCTCTAGTTCACACTTAGGTTGCGTGTAAATCCTTGCGCTCTCGCCCGCTTTAACGGTACATACAATGTTCTTTTCTTCATTCATTCGCATGTCGCTAAGCTAAACGATTGAAGGGGTGCTGCTGGATGTTGTGCCTGAGAAACAATGAGCATATGGGAGGACATTGTAGTTAATGGAGTATATATGGTGGTAGGTAATAGGTAAAGGAGGCGAGTATATGACATTAAACCGTCACATTAGTATGCCTTTTTGTACACCTATATGAGTTTATTAAACTCTGTCACGCCTTAATATTAACCGCATAGTCTTCTGAAACTAATTTATTTTTGAATGAGTACAGCAAAAGAGAGTGAGAATGAGTCCGAGAAAATGTGTATAAAAATAGTTCATAAATCACTTTTTGAAAGTATTTTTTTTTTTTGATAATTAAACCTCCGATTTTTCAATTCGATGATCAGAAACAGAATCCCGAAAAATCTATTCATTCTCAAAGAGTGGAAAAATTGAACCGTAGCAGATCTAAACTAAAGAGTGATCCATTACGAGGTTCTCTACTTTTTGAAAGAAAAAACACAGAAACTTCAAATTTAATGGAATTCGAGAACACAGATGGTTCCACCGGCTCACAAACCACATCAAACCGTTGTTTTTCTGGATGAAATGCCAGCTTTTCAATTTCTACAGGTTGCTCTTCATCCCAATAGTGGCGATTTTGCTTTTTACTTAAGATCTTTGCTTTCAATTTAAGATCTCGACGTAAAATGCGCCAAGTCGTTCCATACGTTAGTCCGAGTTGCTAAGAACGGCGCAGAATCGACTCCCCACGGTCTTCGTTTACACTCTCAACTACGGCTGCTATAATTTCTTCATTGCGTGCAGGACGTGTTTTGAATAAAAATAACATGACAGCTTGACACCACTCACGCGTGATCTGTCAAAAAAGGTTATTGAAAAAAATATCTTTACATGGATCACCCGGATTTTTTGTATTTCGAACTTAGAAATTCTGTTATGAGCCTACTAAGCTTTGTAAACATACACTTTGGAGTATGGAGCTTTTGGCGACTTGCTTTTTTGTGTGAGTCTGTAATATACCGGGGTCATTCGAACAATCCAATCACGTTTTTGGCACATAAGTGAATATTGCGGAAAGGTTTCTTGATACAGAGTTAGGACCAAAGGTCTCGAAGCTACTGCGGAGCCAGCAACTATAAATTAGGACGTGTAACTTAACACCTTTTTATCTTTCGTACATTGCATTCATACCATTCCAAGAGGCTGTTCATAACATTATTTTTCGATTAGAGTTTTATTCATACTTAAGTAGTACTTGAGGTATTTTAGGCTTAAGGATTAAAGTTGTAACAGTCTTTGAGGTCTTGATATAAAGAAACTGGCGAAGTACTTCGGCGGAGAAATCTAAGAGCCTCGCACCTTTCACGGAACTCCGTAGAGAGTACAGAAGCGAAGAGAAATGCAGTGGTTTCAAACAAGTCAAGATCAAAGTATATTGTAGGGAGGTTACAACCGGAAAATTTTCAAGCAAATAATTGATAACCTAAGGTTGTAAGGATAAATAAAATTAATTACACTGAAGACTGAGGTGTTTTGTGTACAGAATGGGCACTCATATGGACCGCAGAAAACGATTACTTTTGCCACTATTATGTAGGAGGAGTGGAGGTTTATAAAGAGAGGAAGCGACAATAGAACACAAGTCTAGGTCATCATCTCCTTCAGGTTGGCACAATTTCGCTAGTCGTTTCTACATTGCATTCTTCCATCTGAGTTTGGAACGGTCACTATCATTCGCTTTCCGAGTTGGAGTGTTTTTTTTTCATTCGGGCAACACGTCCAACGCAGTCGCTGTATTTTATGATTTTATACGCCTCAATCCGTCCATATCGCCGAAGAGCTCAAACAGCTCGTCATTCCATCGAATCCGGTACTCCCCTTCGCTCACGTAGAGAGCCAAAAAACTTTGGGAGCATTTTTCTTTCGAACGTTTCTGTTGGCAAAAGAGATACTCCGAGCTATTTCGTAATTTGGTCTAGGTTTTAGATCCATTTAGCTCACTCATTGAGAAATTAATTTCTAATAAATTTTTACTCATTCCATTGTAATGATAAAAGCTTCTTCTTCTCACAAATATGGATTATCCAAGAGCCCAGAATCTTTCTACAGCTTTCTACTCGACGAACTGCAATTCTTTAAACCAGAAGAAACTCAGTAAACCATCTCTTCTTTATTCAAGTATGAAGTCAATCAATATTCATATGTCTTCGGTCCGCCAAATTTCTGTTATCCTTCTCTCATTTCGATGCCACACAATTTGTTCCGTTTAAAGTCGATGTTATTCGTAACTCTACCAACACAAACACAATTTTTATACATACATACCTATACTCGTGCGGAATTATGCATATAAACCTCAATTTCTACATAAATATTTGTCATTAGCACGTCTATTATTATCTATTAGCGCCTCTCGTCGAACGCAGTTAATGAACTTTCGCATCATTTAATGGGTCTTCATATTTTAAATAATTATTAAAGCACTCGCATAATAGGAAATTAATTTCGCTCATAAAGTAAATGAGCTGCTTTGCATCGCTCTTAATAAAGCCTCACATATACATACATATGTACGAGGAGCGCATAAACAAATTTCGTTTATTGACAAAAGCGAGCAACAAGCATTTTATTATAATTTCTGTTGTGTGCTTGTGTGCGTGTGTGGGTGGCCAAAAGTGAGGCATAAATTTGCATTTGCCAATTAGTATTCATTTATTCCGCACTTTTTGCTTTCATTAGTATCTCGAGCTCCATAGTTGAGGCATAATTTAGAAGTATTAAAGGAACTTTTTCAAAATATGAATGAACTTAGTATTTGTTTCCAAGTACTTATATTTTATAATAATTATTCTTATTTAGTGACTTTAATAGTAAGAGATACAAAAAGTATGAGACAATTTGTGCCTGTCAACAGACGTCTGAGTTTAAGGCTATGTTTGGTTTAGAGAGAAGCGGAGGTTGTTTGAACAGAGCTTCACATGGAACTAATAGAGACGATGGCATGCGAGGTTTGTACAAAAAGTTGCAACAATTTTGTTTTTCTTATAATACAATAAGAAGGTGTCGAAATTACTATGAATAGTGTACAGATATTCATGAAGGCACTCGATAGAAGAGACTGTGTAAAATAGACGGAGCACTTATTGTTCACTGTCTGGTGGCTCGCAGAAAGGGGTTGACAGGTCGAGAAGACTGCAGGAAATATCTAGAGCAAGGCGCCACGTAAACAATGGATCATCTCTTGCGCACTAGTTCGGCATTGACCAGACTACGCTATAAGCATCTGGGGTCCCCACGACCTATGATACAATGAAGGAGGTGAGGCCGCAGAGTCTGTTAAAACTCGTGTAAAGCAAGGCAAGGCAAGAACTTAATGAACGCCAGCCCTGAAATCAAAGAAAACTGTTCGCAAAAACCATCACATTCGACGGTCTAGGATGATGCGGCGGCTTCTCTTGGGATTTGTTTCTACATCAAAACCATAAACCCAGTTATGATCCTCTGGAGCAGATCAGGATCATCGCGGACGGAGTCCGACATCTTCTGAGCAATGTCAACGCGACACTGTTTATGGTCGAAGCTGAGCAATTTAGGCACAAACTTTACGGCGACCCGTCTCATACCCAAAGCATTGGTTAAAATCGAATGGCACGAGTTAACAGATATGTTTAGTTCTTCAGTAATTTCTCTAGTAGTGATTCGACAATTGGCCAATACCATTTTATTTATTTCATGTTTCAAGGCAACACCGGGTCACACACAACGGCCCTGAGGCCGCCAGTAACTTCGGAAGCTTGGTTTAGGCGCTCTTATACATTCCTCTTATAGTCTGGACTGACTGTGATTGTCTGTCTTTGTCTATAGCAAAATGATTTTATTAGTGGAAAATTCTCCTCAAGAGTAACTTGTTAAAATCTATTATACCACTTTTTTGCCAATAGAGACTAGAGTTTCTTTGTGCCGAGTAATTTAATAAGTCTACAAAGATGCCAGAATAAAGAAACATAAAATTTAAAACTCATCACTAAGAGCAGTTTTTTTTTAAATTTAAGCCTAATCACGGTTATTATCCTATAAGATATTTCCTTAAAGCGCCTCTTCTCTCTCTTCTAAGAAATGTAGGGCGGCTGCGGAAGCGTTGGGATGCCAGCCTTGGCTAGGTAGCCGTTTACAAGAAAGGCGGTGTGAGCCGGGGCGTCTTGATGTCTTGTCGGACCCGATTGACCCTTTGTTTGAGGCTCTTGAGGACTTCCATGTAAAACTTGGAGTTAAAGGTTTGTCCAGAAGGAACAAATTCATGGTGAACGATACCTTTGATGTCAAAAAAGACAATGAGCGGCCTGGTGCTACCGAAACACACCACTTCTTACTAAAGCAACATCTGAGTAAGCCTGCTTGATCATATCAAACGTCTCTGTGGCAGATTTACCGAGTTTCATACAGAATTTGATCGCGAACCTCTGCTCTAACGAACGCTGCAATTTCATCTTGCACCACTCACAGAAACACAAAATTGCACCCAAATTTAAGCTTAAACTCTCTTAAAAACATGTAAGGAAGGTCTAAATTCGGGTGTCACCGAACATTTTATACTCTCGCATGATAAAGTGATAATCTTATTTTACATTTTTTCAAACATATTTTTCAAATACCGTATTTTTGTAAAGTTTTATTCCGCTATCATCATTGGTTCGTATGTATATATGTATTATACAGAGAAGGCATCAGATGGAATTCGAAATAGCGTTATAGTGGAAGAAGGCGTGATTGTGAATCGATTTCACCCATATTTCGTACATGTCATCAGGATGTTAAGAAAATAAAATACACCGAATTTCATTGAAATCGGTAGAGTAGTTCCTGAGATATGGTTTTTGGTCCATAAGTGGGCGACGCCACGCCCACTTTCAATTTTTAAAAAAAGCCTGGGTGCAGCTTCCTTCTGCCATTTCTTCCGTAAAATTTAGTGTTTCTGACGTTTTTTGTTAGCCGGTTAACGCACTTTTACTGATTTTCAACATAACCTTTGTATGGGAGTTGGGCGTGGTTATTATCCGATTTCTTCCATTTTTGAACTGTATATGGAAATGCCTGAAGGAAATACAGTCTGGTTGACATAGCTATAGTAGTTTCCCAGATATGTACAAAAAACTTAGTAGAGGGCGGGACCACGCCCACTTTTCCAAAAAATTACGTCCAAATATGCCCCTCCCTAATTCGATCCTTTGTGCCAATTTTCACTTTATTATCTTTATTTATAGCTTAGTTATGACACTTTATAGGTTTTCGGTTTTCGCCATTTTGTGGGCGTGGCAGTGGGCCGATTTTGCCCATCTTCGAACCTAACCTTCTTATGGAGCCAGGAAATACGTGTACCAAGTTTCATCATGATATCTCAATTTTTACTCAAGTTACAGCTTGCACGGACGGACGGACGGACAGACAGACATCCGGATTTCAACTCTACTCGTCACCCTGATCACTTTGGTATATATAACCCTATATCTGACTCTTTTAGTTTTAGGACTTACAAACAACCGTTATGTGAACAAAACTATAATACTCTCTTTAGCAACTTTGTTGCGAGAGTATGTATAATAACTTTAAGATTACTTCAATTTTAGATAATGTCTTATAGTTTAATTTCTTTTTTCTTCAAACTAAGAACTACCTCATACAATATGAGCTATTCATTCCAATCCTGCTCTCCTTACGAATGAGCGCAGACAAATCTACAAAGCGCAGCTGATACATCATTACCCGAGATTATCTCAAGTTAATATTGCCTTGTTCTATTCATGTCTAATATCCCTACTTTTTCCATTAATGAAGTCAGCAGATCAAAGCTTTTTTGCTACAAACTGCTCTTGGCAAATAAATGAGAAGCAAAGAGACCACAGCGAAGCCCCGCAGCGCCTAAAAATGGGTGTAAATATAATAAAACGCAAAACGGATTTTAAATGCGGCGGCTAAATTTGATGTTTGTGGGCTGACAGACAACAAGAAATAAACACGATTTAATAATTCTTCATGCCAAAACCTTAAAGCGAACTTTGAATGCTGCGTGTGGAGGGAAATGTAAGTGATTGTGTTGCAGTTATGTAAATTTGATTGTTGCTACTTGCTGTATTTGTATTTATAGGGGAAATACAAAGCAGAGGGAAGCAAATATATAATTGCCTTTACGTTGCCATGTTTGTTATGGATTTAATGAATTATAAAGAAAATTTACTTAAAACTACTGGCAACCTTTGAATTCTCATTTCTTCAGCATCTTCTTTTGCTGATAACTAGTACTTTTAACTGTAATTTTATCTGTAATTTTACACTGAACATATACCCTATTTGCCATGAGGTTGTAAAACACAAAATGAAAGGTCGGAGACCATAAGAAGTATATAAAATCAGCGAGACGAGCTGAGTCGCTTAAGTCATATCCGTCTGTCTATTTGTATATACGTGAACTAGATATTTGTTATTGAGACATCGATCTGGAATTTTTCACACGTCTTTTTCTTCCCAAGAAGTTGCTTATTTGTTGGAATTGAAAATATCGGACAAGTACAGGATTAGCTGTCATACAGGCTGACAGATCTTGTATGGAAAACTCATTTATTTGGCAAGATATCTTCGCGAAATTTGGCAAGGGTTAATATCCAAGGTACCGCTATAATCTCCAAAGGAATTGTATAAATCAGACCACTATAGCATATAGCTCTCATACAAACTGATCCATCAAAATTAATTTCTTGCATGAAGAACTTTTTCAGTTTAGGAGATAGCTTCATGAAATTTGGCACAGATTATTATTCACGTAAAGGCCATAATATCTGAACAAATTGTTTAGATCGAACTTATATAGCATATAGCTGTCATAGAAACTAACCGGTCAAAATTAAGTTCTTGTATGGAAAACTCATTTATTTGACAAGATACCTTCTCGAAATTTGGCGCGAATTATTTACTAAGACAATGCCACAATCTTTGAAGATATTGTTCAGATCGGTTCACTATAGCATATAGCTGTCATATACACTAACCGGTCAAAATTAAGTTCTTGTATGAAGAACTTTTTTATTTTATGAGATACCTTCACGAAATTTCACAAAGATTATTACCTAAAATAATGCTATAATATCTGCAGAAGTTATTCAGATCGGATCACTATAGCATATAGCTGCCATACAAACTGATCCATCAAAATTAAGTCTTTGTATGGAGAAATTTTTATTTTTTAGAGATATCTTCACGAAATTTGGCGTGAATCATTATCAAAAGCAAGGCTGCAATCTTCGAAAATATTGTTTAGATCGGATCACTATAGCATATAGCTGTCATACAAACTGACCGCTCAAAATCAATTTTTTGCAAGAAACTTTATTTGTGAATGGTGTTAAAGTATTAATGAAGTTAAAATTTACATTATTTTCTTCTTTTTATTTCGGTAATAAATACTTATTTCATCATTACATATTTTCTTCAGTATTTTTCCATTATTATACATCAATTTATTCACTAACGTTGACTTCAAACTGAAACTTATTTTATTTCATGCAAAATATTGCTTCCTCTTTAATTATACACTTGCATAAAAAATCATTTACACACATTCATCCTCCTCGCCCTTCGTAAATATACATACATATGTACATACGTCGAAATGTATGTTACACACTATTGTTGCGGGCTCCTTGTGGCAAGGCAAATATTTTGTTGTCATTTACGCTTACAAGCAGACTGTAAATAAATGTTTAAGAAAACACATTGTGGTCGCGGGTTGCAAACAAAGTTCAACCGACGGAAGTCTTCATAACACACACAAAACCACATTAATGTTATTATGTTATTGTCACCACCGCTTTGCTTCTACGTTCCTCCAGCTCATATTGCTTACGTATGTAGCATAACCTCACTTATGCGACAACCAGTGACAACGACATACAGACACACCCGTTTGCTTCCTTTGTTTTCCAGCTCTTGATATCCAGACATCGGCTTTGTTTTCATTCAATATATTTTCGCTTGTGTTGACTTTTATTGCTCTCGCTGTTTGCCATCCATCGTTTGCCGTGTTATAAATTTCAATTTGAATCCCTCAAAATCTAAGTGTCATTTTATGTTGCCATCTTTGATGGAAAAGTTTCATGTTTTCATTGAGTTTCGCTTTTAATGGCGCAATGTCAATTATTCTGCTTATCTAAGTATTTTACATGTGTCTGTATGTGTGTGTTTATTTGTTAGAAGAGGGGATTAAAGAAAATATTTCTTAACCTCACTTTTTGTTAATCAGTTTAAGCGTTAACAGTGTAAAAAATAATATCCTTTCCCGAACTCAGCTGGTCCATAGTGTTGTTCTGAAGAGCTTGATAGCTAAATTTCACACAAGTGAACCCCTTCAGTTCACTAGATATACTATATAGTTCTTGAAGGTGAATTAATATATTGCATGTAATTTTTGATGAAATTCCCCTCTACTCTTTCACCACCCAGGCTGACTTTGTGAAAGAAAGTTTCCGAATAATCACCAAAAAAAAATTGAAAAATCCAGTTTCGAGAAAAATTTGTTTAAAGACAAACTGATGAAGCTGTTATTGATCTCGATGTTATCTCAAAAAACTATTTGAAATATCAGAATATATCGACTGTTAGTAAATGTGTCTAACTCTCTAAATTTTAGCTTGTACGGTTCTTTCAAATTTCAGTACTGAAGCTGTTACAAGATTACGTATACGGCATGGTGTACATTTTGACTCTCGTTTGAAACTTCTTAAATCAACCATTAAACAAAACAATTACTACTAATATTCAGTTTTTCCGTTTCATTTTGATATAACCATCGCAAAGTTTTTGTCGTTTTTGATATTCCATCTGATCAAATTTGACCCGGACTGGTCCACTGCGCTGCTGAAAATCGCCGTGTTGGCATGAGAGATATGACAGACGATCTCATCAATTCTTATGAATCGACTCAAAACGTATTGGTTAAAGTTTTGTGTATGATGGTGGCAACGCAACACTCGTACGAAACGACCTGAACCTTTTGTAAAAACGATGTCGAATAGAGTTTGCAAAAGGCATCTTTTACATACATAGTAGCTGAGGATTCTTCTTACGTCGAACGCATCATTACTGATGACGAGACTTATATTAGGTTTATAAATATGACCTCTCTACAACAATCAAGTGAATTACGCTCTAAAAATGACTCGACTCGAAACCGAAAATACCAAATGTGCTGAAGGCATTCCAGGACACTCCAGCCGAGGTTTTTTATGGCTTATTTTGAAAATGATAATAATGAATTATTTTCAAATACTCAAAAATGTAATTTTTTCATTAGTCCGGTTCATATTTGATCATATGTTAAAACTGATGGTGCTGAAGGCATTGAAGCCGACTTCTAAAAGGCTTATTTTGAAGCTGATAATAAAGAATTGTTTTCGAATACGTAAAAATATTCTCTTTATATTAGTCCATAGAATCAAATTTGAACCGGATTTATAAACTTTTAATGCACAGACTTTAAGAGCTGACTCATATGTGAAATGTTTGCGTTTTAAGAGCTTTTAAACGTAATGTAAGTGTTGGTTAGAAATACACTGCGGCTATCTCATATAGCTACTATATAGAGTGTATTGATAAATTAAAATTTTTGTGTGAAAATTTCGATTAATAAGGATTTTCCCTAAATTCTTCTCCTTCCTGATTGGCGTCGACACCACCGACGTGGTTATCGCCATGTTTTCAACAGCGCGAGGCTTTTTTGAACATTTCTTTGGCGGTGTTTTTCACTTGACGGGTCCCAAATCCAACACATAGGAAGGGGAAGGGATGATTCGCCTTACCTTACTCACTTTATCTCGCCTTCGAACGGATATTTTTCGGCTAGCCAGATGATACTGGGTCTAAGACCGGAAGACGAGAACTGCTTGGGCTTTATGTATGTCAAAGAATCATTACTGGGACTCAGAGAGCTTTCCTCACTTGCGTGAACTTCTACATATATATCCATCCTACCTAAATTCCTTAAATTGCTATATGAATTTTTTTGAAAGTTTATAGTTTTGTATAGTCTAAATAACTCGAAACTCCCAGCACTATTCATATGTTGCACAATTCCAGCCACAGCTAAGTGAATGAAAATAACTAACAAAGCCTTGAGCGCCAATTATAATAATAATGTGCTTTGTTGCCTCTCTAAATATAATCTGCTACTTTTTCCACTAAAAATTTACAGACATTTACCCACAGGGTGCGGCAAGCAGCTACGAAAGGAAGCCCTATCTTCATGTTGCACATATGAATTTTAATATCCACTTGCAACAAAATCAGTTCACTCACGCAGCTGTTGACAGACAATTGAGCAAAATTTGTATAAACACAAGACAAGATGCGAGCGACTGATAAATAAATCAAACAATACCGTTAAAGTGACAGAATGACGACAGGATGCAACATTACAAGTGACACTTAAATCGAAGCATATGCCACAGGAACAGCAAGCATAGCAAGTTGCAACTATTTAAGTACACACACACACACATAGCAATATCTTAAAGGAGCGCAAAACTCCCTGTAGCAGGAGACAACAACGACCTTGTCACACACAACGCACATTCCTTGTCCTTGGGCAGCTGTTGCGCCACAAGAGGTGAACATCATAAAACTGTCTTTGCAACAAACTTAATGCGATAATATTTTTACACATAGCGCACTCGGTTTTTTCTCTGTTTTGTTTTTGTGTTTTTTTTTTCCTCCAAAGCCAATAAGTTAACTACAAATTGCCACAATTTGTTGCCTCTCACGACTGAATTGAATTTTACTGCCTGGCAAGCGGTGCAGAGCGCGCGTTGCAATGCCAAGCGAAGAGTTGCGTTGAAATGCAGAAACAAAAAACACAGCAACGACAAGTGTCCCCATGCAAGGCCAACTGGCTGGCAGTCTGGCTGAGTGACTTCCCGTCTGGTTGGATGGCTGCCAGATTGCTGGGCTGCCATGACATCCGCTAGCAACAGCAGCCGGTGCACACGGATTGCAGTGGTTCGCCGGTGTGTCAGCAGGTGCAACAAGGCCAATAGGCAACATGCTGTCTGTCCGTTGTACGTACAGTTAAATGATAATGTCAGCAGGTGAGACGAGCTTTGCAACAAGCATACCGGAACTGTACATATGTCGTCAGGCAGTGCGGCTGGAGTGCAGGATGGTTGCATGGTTGCGCGGTTGGTTGAAAGTGGCAAGTTTGAGGCTTTAACTTTGTTGTGTGCCAAAGTGACAAGCGCTTAAGTTAGTTTGCCGCCAAAAAGAGACATAATCAAAGTAAGAAATTTAAAGAAATTGCGGAAGTGTCAAAGTGGAGAATATTTTTTTTTTGTGCTACAAGCAATATTTTATATTTGAGTGCAAGAGACATTTTTTGAGAACTTGGTGGGCATTTCTACTATTGTGAATGCATAGTAATGGAGACGAAATTGGTAATTTTGGTTTGAGAGACGAAAAATGGGCCATGCGACCAAAAAAGCTTGAAGATTAGAAACTGGAAGCATTACTCGATGCAGATTGTTGCCAAATACGAGAGGAGCTCGCAGAATCTTTCAGAGTCACTGAAAGTTTTAAAAGCAGCCGGATGCATTCAAAAGCAAGGGAATTGGGGGTCATATCAATTGAAGTCAAGTCCGCATGTCACAAATACTGCTTGAATGCTTCAAAAATACGCCGTTTATCCATCGGATTATATATGGAACCTAGCCAACTAGCCAAGTTAACGGAGAAGGCAAATATCCATGACGACAAAGTAATGCTCCGTACTTGGTGGCATCAGAATACTTTACAAACTGAGCTTCTAACACACGGGAGACACCATTAATGGGGACCGCTTTAGATAACAATTCATCAAATTGAAGCGAGTGCGACGTCTGTTTGACAGATCCATTTGCTTCCCTTCCTTATGCAGTCTGGAGAAAGCAAAACTAACGGCACGGTTTTTGAGGTCAATGATATCAATATCATCGGTATACGCTAGTAGCTGTAAACTCTTACAGAAGATTGTACGTTCTCTATTCAGATCTGTAGCTCGAATTATTTTCTACATGAATAGATTGAAGAAGTCGCGCTATATATAGGGAGCCAAGGCGTCTGAAACCTCGTTTGGTATCGAATGGCTCTGAGAGGTGCCTCCCGATCCTGACGGAGCTTTTGGTTTGCTCAACATCAGTTTGCACAGTCGTAATAGTTTTGCGGAGATACCAAAATCAGACATCGCGGCATAAAAGCAGGTCCTTTTCGTGCTGTCAAACGCAACTTTGAAATCGACGAAGAGGTGGTACGTGTCGATTGTCTATTCACGGTTTTTTTGCCAAGATTTGGCGCATGGAGAAAATCCGGTCGATAGTAGATTTTCCAGGTCTAAGTCCACACTGATAAGGTCAAATCAGTTTTTTGACGATGGTCTGTTACACTTTCACTGCCATTAACCAAACTTGAGAAGTGTTCCCTCCATAACTTCAGTATACACTGAACATCAGCCACTAGGTCACCACTTTGGAACCTACAAGAGTATGCTCCGGTCTTGAAACCTTCCGTTAGTCGCCGAATCTTTGCGTAGAATTTTCGAGCATTACCCCTGTCGGTCAGCTTGTCAAGCTCTTCGTACTTACGCATTACGGTCTCTCTCTTTTTTGTCTACAAATGCGTCTCCATTCTCTCTTCAACTCTCGGTATCTATACCACCCTGCTCGCGTTGCTGTCTATCGCAACATTGCGAGGTAGGCTGTCTGCTTTCTCTCCATAGCTATGCTCATCGTACCAGCTGTACTTTCGACCTTTACGTAAACCAATGGTTTCGCTTACAGTTGTACGTAAGTAGTTGACGGACGTGCTTTGCTTTAAACAGGCGGAACGCGTATCTTCGTTACAACAAGGTTGTTCTCCGAGTCGATGTTAGGACCTCGGAGCGTACGCACGCCAAGGACACTGGTCACATGGCGTCCATCTTTCACAACTTGATCGATCTGGTTTCGAACACACGACAATAATTTCCCATTTAGAAATCAGCGACTGCGTGGGTTCCTTCTGACTGCCATTTGGGCCGGTCGATGCAGAACGCCTCAATGGAATGCGGATCATATCAGTACAGGATATCAAAAATAGGTTGATTAAATCTTGCCGCCACCCGAAACATAGGAAAATGTTAAAACTTCAGATGAGCAGTAATTTGAATAATACATGTAAGTACAATAGATGTTTTTCTTAAACAAATTTTGAAATTTTTAAGAAAGTTGCATGTAGCTATAGGCTTAATACTTCTTATAAAATGGGCATTTTTTCAAAAGATAATAATTTACAAATAGCATTTGCTATGAATACAAGAAAAACTATTAATATTAACTTTTGCATTCTCAGTAGAAACTGTTTATTTTAAAATATTTAACAGTTTCTGTTAATTGTTGTTTATGTTACATACATCTAACATTTATTATTCATTAAATTACATTAATATTCATATGACTCACCCTGTTGCAAGCTCGGTTGAATTGGTCTAAAAAGATGGCCGCCCTACTCTATTTAATAGCACATTTTCCACATTTCTTCATGCGCAAAGTGCTTGGAATGCAGGCACGGGCCGCCATATTGAACTAGCACGACGCGTCGCGACGCATTGTGAGCAAGGCATTTATATTCTATGCAATTGTAAGTACTTTTACTTTATAAAAATTACTTTTTACACTATTAGAAACCACAAGTTTCATTATTACACTAATTAATCCCGACATGCATATGTAAACATATGTATGTATATACATAAATATCACACAAAAATTAAAGCTGCACACAAGAAACTCAATAACCTGCCTGCTCAGTTTCCAAATTTAAGTGTCAAAATAAGTTCTTCATCATTAAAAGCTAAATTCACAGCACAATATTTATGAGAAATCACTTACTTTATTATTAAAATCTAGTTCTGCACGATAAATATTTAATATCACAAAAAATTCATTCTGCCCAACGGCTAGAACGCGACTAAAGCAAGCTACCTTCCAAAAGCATACGGAAGAGAAGTGACAACCGTCAGTACAACAACAGCAGCAAGCGGAAAAAGTTAGGCAAGTGAAGGCAATTCCTGCTCAATACATATCCAGTTTAGCAAAGTCCCAAACCATGAATGTTGTTCCGATTACAGCGCCATCATTACAAGCGGTTGGGGCGGAGAAATTACAAGCTAAACATACATTCACAAATTCTGAAAACTATACAATAAAATACAAATATATATAAACATAATTTTTAAAATTGCAAATCGCTTAATCGGTGAGGAAATTCATTTTAACCATTCTGCAATTTCAAATACTTCTCAACCAACCGCTCTAATTTGAAAGTTTAGCCAATAACAGAACCGCGGTATCTTGGCGCGCCACCTGCTGGTGATTTCTTGATTTGATTTTGATTTGTCATGATTTTGCTTTCTGGTTGTCGTAGGAAGTTCCGTTAGTCAGTCGTGTTTTAGTTGTAGCCGGTTATAGTTGAAGTGTTCGTTGTTCGGCAGCGTGTAGGCAATAAAAAAAGCAATACATTGTATTTAATAGGAAAATGCGTGAAGAAATCATTTAAGAAAGTTTAAAGTAATGAAACAAAAATCAGTGTAGTGTTGTTTAGCGAAAATGTGTAATAAAATGCTCGAGAAATATAATATTATATCATTGAAGGCGAAGTGTGCAAAAGGACCAAATGATTGGCCGGAGCAAATAAAAGTGTGAAAATTTTCTAAAATATTTGTGTTTCCGTAATATAATGTGCTATAATAATGCAATAAAGTTAAATTTATGTGTGCAGTGTTATAAGTGTGCAAATAATTGTGGTTTCTCAAATTCTTTAAAGCAGTGACATTTCAAGATGGCCGCTCGTCTTAGGAAATTAACTGCTCTGCGCAGCAAAAGTTGTGTAAATCACTGTTAAGCAAATCACGAGCAGCCATATTAAACACACAGGCTTGTTGTTGGCCGAAATGCACGCAGTGATCAAAACGGGTGAGTCAAATGATAAATTTAAATTATTTTAACAGAAATGCTAAGCTTAGGAGCAGAATATGTAAGATATGTGAAGAAAGATGGTTTTAATCACTTTTTTTTCTAGAAAATAATAAACTATGCTAATTTATTTTTTCTAAATATTTTTTTTGCATTCGAAAGCTTTACAAATTTTCTCTGCATTTAAAATCCAATTACATATCAGTTTATTAGGAAACTCTTTGTAATTTTTGAATTTAACTTGTAATTTTGTAATTAATGCATTTCACTTCCAAGGAAAAAGTAAAATAATTGCCTTTTCATGTCTGTATGCTCTAATCTGGACCTCCATTCAAGCCTTCAATAAAAAAGCAAAATAAAGAAAGCTCCTGAGATGTAAAAATATCAAAAAAACTGAAGAAAGCGTATATGTATATAAAGTTGAACATCTCCACAACTCGAGCTCTTCAATTGGCATAAGAAGTCAAATTTCATACAAATTTCCTTCCACAACTCGAAGTCGAAATCTCTCTAATTGGAAGTTTTCTTTGTGAATTATAGTGATTAGAGTTAAGGAAACTGAATTTTGTAGAATATAGAATTTCTATATTCTCTTTCTAAACAAATCTCATCACAATCTTACGAAGTTTTCATAAATTTGAAATGCTTATAAATTTGAAAATATTTTATGTACTGTTAGCTTTGAATATCAAATAATACGGAGATCACGAACTCAATTAAATCAGCGAGCTCAGACAACGATTTAGCTACTACTAAAGCCGAATGAGTTGTAACCACTGCGTTCGTCATAAGTATCAATCAGCGGTCAAGCCAAAAAATTATTGTATTTCAATATAAAAAATCCACATGATGCCATGTATAGCTTTCGTAGTCATCTTACTGCTTATAACTCGCTGTTAGCGTTAGCAAACGCAAAGAGTATAAGCTTTGAATCATGTTACACCAAAACTTTTACTTAAAAATTTAATACTTTTTGGATAGGTTTTGAAAAACTTGAAAGCTCGCAAAAGCTTTAAATGCATATTCCGGCAGCACGAAGTTGACAAAAAGTTTCAAACTTATATATATATTTTTGGATAGGCTTTGAAAAACTTGAAAGCTCGCAAAAGCTTCAAATGCCTTTTGAACTGCACGAAGTTAACAAAAATTTAAAAATTTGGTATTTTTTTTATTTTTGGATGGGTTTTGAAAAACTTGAAAGCTCGCAAAAGATTCAAATGCAATTTCGAGCTGCACGAAGTAACAAAAATTTGGTATTTTTTTATTTTTGGATAGGTTTTGAAAAACTTGAAAGCTCGCAAAAGCTTCAAAAGCATTTTGAGCTGCTCGAAGTTGACAAAAAGTTTAAAAATTATAGGTATATATTTGTTATTTTTTGATAGGCTTTGAAAAACTTGAAAGCTCGCAAATGCTCTAATCAAAAACTTAAAAACTTAAAAATTAAATATTATTTTTATTTTTGGATAGGTTTTGAAAAACTTGAAAGCTCGCAAAAGCTTCAAATACATTTTGAGGTGCACGAAGTAACAAAAATTTAAAATGTTTTTATTTTTGGATAGGTTTTGAAAAACTTGAAAGCTCGCAAAAGCTTCAAATACATTTTGAGGTGCACGAAGTTAACAAAGACTTTTGCTTAGTGCAAAAAATTTACAGAGAAGAACACTTGCGGTTTTCAGTCGTTTTCAGGCTGCTTGCTAGCTTGAAAGCTTTTTGGGCATGAAAGCTCCCAAATACCAAATATATTTTTTAATGCATGTAGTATGTTTAAATATTTATAAAAAAATGTATGACGACAAAAAAAATTTAAAATTAATAAAAAAATCAAAAAATGTTTGCTAATATTTTATTACTTTATTTTAAAATAATATAGATAATCATAGTAACTTATGTATGTGTATGTTTCTAGCATTTATAAATATTATTCACCTTTTAGCACAGCGGGAATGAACATGTTCTTATTGAAAATAAATTAACTGCAAATAAACTTGCTATTTTGTAATGAAATTCATTTTCTAAATTTACTTCAAAGCGGTTTCATTCGCTTTTATCATAAATACATATGTGTATATGTACTACATGTGACGAAATCTTAAGGGTAGAGTTGTTTTTTTTGTGATTTTTTTATTGCTTAATCTTAGCTCTAACCTACAATTAGTTATGTATGCATATTTGTTGTGTTCACATGCACTTTCTTAACTCTTAGCTTAAATTTATTTATGCTAGCAATTACATTTACTATTATTTTTTTTTATAAATAAAAACCAAAACAATGTGAAAAAAATCAAATTATAAAAATAAGCGTTTTCAAAGTTATACAAAAATAACAAAAAAGTGCTTAAATCTAAATTATTATTATTATATTTTTTAGAAACTTTAAGGATGCTTTAATGTACAGTAATATGTTCTTCGAGTAGCTAAGTTCTCAGAGTTTATAATTAAATTATTTTCTAAGCTTAAGTTAATTAGTGCTCAATTACCGAAGCAATTTTTAGCTTGCTTCAAGACTTCAGTAGTATTTTTATAAGTAGGTTTATGAATGTACATATGTATGTTTAAAAAATGATATCCTTTGGTATTCTTTTTTATAGTTTATGCGCGTACGCGGGTCATTTCTACGCTTTGTTTGAATGAAGTGCTATTTAAGCATTTTTAACGGTTTTCAATTATATCTATAACATTTTCATATAAAGAAGTTCCATATGCACTAAGGTTCAACTCTTATTTGCAGTCATTTATAGACGTCAATATTTACATTTGCTGTTTAGACAGGAATCTGGTAGCTACTAAAGCTCTAACTTTCACCGATACGCTTCATTAAGCTTTAGGCATAAACGAAAGCTTCCAAGCGCTTTAGTTTGACAAGGCTGTACGCCTGAGAAAGTCTTGTTTTGGGTCTGTTAGTCTGTTATTACTGTGAGAATTACAAAGATACGGCTTGGTGTTCTTATTCTAACTTTAGGGTTTCTAGGAATTGGTGCTGCAGCACCTACATCAACAGCACTAATATATTTCGGCACTATTAGCTTATAACGAACTCATCACTCACTTGCGCAATACTATAATTACAATTATTATATGCGTCTTTATAATTTTCTAAATCTTAGCCTAAACATTCAACTTATTCGTCTAGTTTAATTTTATTGTTTTGTAGTTATCCACGTTTAGCTGGCACTTCGCCTCTAGCTGTCAAGCGAAGCGCGTTTAGTGGATGTTTTGGAATTCATTTTGCTTGGCAGCTGCTCGGTGGTGTGCACTGCAGCGCTACAAGCAGACATAAACAGTTCCCTTTAGATATGTTTCTGCTTCAGTTTCAGATTCTAAACCTGTTTCTGTTTCCAATGCTGTTTCAGTTTTCTTTTCTGTTTCTGTTTCTACTCAATTCTCTCCTTAGCAAAAACTTGCCAAAGCCTATACACTTATTTTTTATCTAAGACGCCGACATAACGGCATCATTTACGTTACTCTCATTTAGCGCATTCTTATTGGTGATGACTGACAAACCGTTGCCTTCATTTTTGCTCATGTTTCTGGGTGTAGCTTCGTCGTTGCTTGTTGTGCTGGCTAAATCGGCCATGTCTTCATCTTCGATGTCACCATCGGCGCCGCTGGTACCGCTGCCGCTCACATTTTTGGCTTCCTCTGCAGTCGCATCCACCAATTCGTTGTTTTCATTGTCTTCGTTTGCCTTTTGCTTAGGGTCTGCCCTTGAGGGTGATGCGTCATTGGAATTGTTAGCGGTATTGGCAATGAGCACACCCGAGTAGTTGACGCCATTCAGTTCGAGATTAACGACCAGCTGTTGTTCGCCGTTAGCGTTGGTGCCTTTGGGGTAGAGAGAGAAAAAAGAGAAGTTATTATAAGATTTTTAAAAATTATTTTACAAAACTTTAAAATTAGAAATTATTTTTTAGTTTTCTTCAGAAAAAAAAATTTTGAAAGCTCCAAAAGCTGCAAGAAAATTAAAAAAAAAACTCCGATAATCTGTTCCTGAGTGCTTTATGTGCAGTTTCAAAAGAAATCTCTCACTGAGAGTTTCTGCTAAAGCTTTAAAAGCTACATAGAAACGACGAAAGCTCCACTTTATGAAATCTATTTCCTGTAATAATATCAATAGTCCTATCTACAATAATAGATCAACATTTTTTTCTGTACTCACCGTTACGTGACACACGGAATTGCATGCCCGACAACAGATTCAACGCATCTTCGACGCCACCTAAACTGGGGCTATTCGATTGGGCACGACCGGCGCCACTACTGCTACAATCCATGGCCGTTGAGCCACCATTGTTTTGCTGGTTCGGCAGGTGTTTCTTCTTTGTGGATACCGGTGAAATGTGACCGCTAGCATTGTCACCACAAGCATTGTTGCCATTGCTGCTGTCAGCACCAACGCCACCGGTCGAGGCCGCACTAGTCGAGGGCGAATTTTCAAGGGCTGAATCGTCAGACTTGTCTTGATTGCCGCTGGCGTTCTTGACGAGATGTTGATGATGCGGCATTTGTAGGTTGTGTGGCAAGTGGTGAAGTTGCTGCAGATGATGATGCAGATGCTGATGATGGTGACCATTTAACGCGGGGCGATTGGATTCTACGTCTTGTGCCATTGAGTTGTTGGTGGTGTTGTGCGTATCGGCGTCATCATCGCCATCCTCACCGTCCTCACCATCGGAGTCTTGTGGCAGATGATTGTTGCTGTTGTTGTTTTGTTGATGGAAATTGGCGGCAGCCGCGGCGGCTGCTGCGGCCATACTCGACGGTAGATAGAAACCAGCTGGAAAATTGAGTGCGCTACGTTTCACCGGCGGCGATTGATTATGGAAATCGTCGCGATCACACGGTTCGGGCGATTGTTCGTGTTCACGCTCGCGTTTGATGTTGTTAATGTTAGGCGGTGAGTCGGAAAGGTTGAGAGCCTCACTGCTAGAAAGAGTTCGGAAAAAGAAATATTGTGCTTAGTATGGTTTGAAACCGAAATAACCGAAAGAAATTTGTTGCACAGTTGAGTCGCACAGATGGCGCGCTGACTATCAAATGCTTCAAATACTCACTTTTGCTCGTTTAAGCTTGGCACGCCCATTGCGTTTACTCCGGCGATAATCCCCGCTCCACTTCCCTGTGGTGAGGCGTTCATCGACACTGGCGGGCTGGTGTTGTTGTGATACATTTGCCAAAGCGCGACGCGTGAAATGTCCAAAGCGTTCATCGCCTCATGAGCGGCGGCCTCTGGGCTGGCTGAACGTTGACGCTGTTGTTGTTTGACGTGCGCACCATTGCTACTGCCAGGCGCACCAAGACGCGCCAAAGCCGCAGCATCGCCACCCACAACACCAGCCACATTGCCTCCAGCGGCCGCTGCTGCCGCCGCCACCGCCGCCGCAGCAGCAGCGTTGCTATGTTGCTCCTTCTTCACCTGCATCAATTTAATATATTCCACCATGCGCTGCTCCAATTCGTGCGTCACCAAGTTCGGCATTTGACCCATTTGACCGAAGGAGGGCGCCATCAGTCTGTGGTGTGCGGCGGCGGCTGCAGCCGCAGCTTGCACTTGCTGATTGTTGGCGGCGTGTGTGACCAGCGCCAATGGCGACATTTGTTGTATGCCGCCGGGCAACTGTGGACGTCCAATTTGTGGCTGCATTTGCGGAAGAGAGGAAATATAAAGAGAGACGTTTAGTGTTTGGAAGAAGTATGAAAATTGTTATTGTTTTACTCACCATTTGCAATTGAGCATGCATTGCCTCGTATTGGCCATAGCTGGAGCGACGACCCTCGCGCCGATTGCCGTCAATGGCCGCCTGCAGCTCAGCAGGTGTACTCAGATTCTTCTTATCGCATTCGTAGGGGTAAAGATATTTCATGTATCTGTAAGTGGAAAGAGAAAGAGAGTGGATTTAGTTGACAATTATAATTATGTACATATGTGTATATAAAAAACTTGGATTTTGCTCAAAAAGATCCAATTTTCGGAACCTAAAAACACTCGTCACATTCGCGACTTGGCTCCCCCGTCACTGTTGACAGTCATAACTTCGTAGTCGTAGATAATTTCGACTATTTTGGAACCACCATTAACACCAATAACAACATCAGCCTCGAAATGCAATGCAGTCCTCTCTCGACGAACAAAAACCAAACTCTATAAGTGACTCATCATCCCCGTCCTGCTATATGGGGCAGAGGCATGAACGATGTCAACATATGATGAGGCGGCGTTACGAGTTTTCGGGAGAAAGGTTCTGCGGAAGATTTTTGGTCCTTTGCGGATTGACAACGGTGAATACCGTAGTCGATGGAACAATGAGCTGTACAAGATATACGACGACATTGACATAGTTCAACGAATTAAAAGACAGCGGTTACGCTGACCAGGTCATGTCGTCCGAACGCATGAAAACACAACAGGTCTGAGAGTATTCGACTCAGTACCCGGTGGAAGCAGAGGAAGATAAAGACCTCCACTACGTTTTAAGGACAGGTGGAGAAGGACTTGGAACCTCCAAGTTTAGCCAGGTCCTAAACATGCAACTTTAATGTTGAGTTGCTTAATCGAAGAGACCGAAACCCATATCGTCGTCTCCCTCGGAGTCCGACTCCTCCTTTTTGGCTTCTTCATTTTTTCGACGGCAGCAACAGCAGCTGGGTCAGAGGTAGCAGCAGCAACAACAAACTTGCTGGGGTCCATTTTTATTTGAGAAGGGTATTATAGTTTCGGGGCCAGTTAGCCAGCAAGTTAATGTTCTTTCTTTGCCTTTCAAAAAGGGCAAATTCTATCGCTGTCTCTTTTATAAAAAGATTCCCCACACCTACTAAATGACTCAGCTAGTTCTTTAATGAAATGACAAATAAAAACCTCGATCAAATATTCTACCTTTTATAATAGGACTTAATCAAAAATTTGCATTACTTTCATTTATGCCGACACCTTCACGAACAAAAACTTCACCGGCACATTAATTGAGATAAACAAATAGAAAATATACGAATATTTGATGCATGAACCATGTCATCATCCTTCCAGCAAGAATGCCAACATCATGATCACTCTCGGAGACGAATGATTATCAGCTAGGTACGATCATTGCGCGCCGTTGGACCTAAATCAACAAAACATTTCAATTGTTGCACTTATCCAGCGACTGCAAGCAGCAGCGGCGACAGTGAAGTGTGGGAAAGAGAGAAGCGAGCAGTGCGAAGAAAAAGAGGCAGCGCGGAAGAGTTAGAAATAATAAGACAAACTTGAGTGACGTGACAAAATGCAAATGCGAAATCTCCAAATGAGTAAATACGACGACGATCGACTGATCGAAGGCAAGCGGAGACAAGAGACACTGCCGCCGCCGTCGAAGTATGCGGCAGCAAGCGTTGCCGGTTGTATAAAAGTAATGTTTATTAAATATTTAAATAAGTACGAGCACTACTAACGCAATCGAACGAGACTGAGTCAGTGATGAAATGAGGAATTACAATGATCGTTCGCTGCGCTTGTGAACGTTGATCGTCGCACATCGAACGTTGGTCGTTGACGTTTTGACGAGAGTGGCGGCTGATTGCAGAAAGAGTTGTTGTGGTGCAGCCTTTGATTGTGTTAATTAAATTAAAAGAACGCTAATGGAAGCCAATACAAATATGAGCACATAAGGAAAAACAAAGTGAAAAGAAGACGTGTGGAATGGTGTCTGCTTTGGTAGGCAGTAGACGACGCAGCCGGCAAATGCGGCGCTCGCTGAGTTATGGCATAGTCAGGAGGCAATATGCAAATGAAATAAATGCTTGCAACATATGCGAAAGCAACAGCGTCGGCGAGTGGATGGACTGTTGACAGGTGTTTAGTTAAAGGACAAAGTCGTGGAGTTCGGTTGGGTCAAGGATCAGGTTTTAGTTGTTTTCTGAAACTTGAGTTTTGTCGAATTTGTTAAGGATTTTAGTCAAAAGATTAACTGAGGGCTTCTTCTTATGCGCCTTACGTTTGGGAAAGAAAGGGCTCTTTGATTTAGCCTTGCCTCATATGTATGTACCTAAACTAGTCAATCAGTTTAGATATATCGTTAAGAAATTTTAAACATGTCCATGTCCATTTCTCCCCAAGAAGCTGCTCTTTTGTCAGAAGCGCCGTTATCAGGGCACTATAGCATATACATATGTAGCTAACAAACAAAGTGAACGATCAAGTTGAGGTTCTTGTATGACAAACTTATTTATTTGAAAAGATATCTTCATGAAATTCGGCATGGATTTTTTTCGAAGACAACAGTAAAATCTCCGAACAGATTGTTCAGATCGGACAACTAAAGCCAGATAATGTTTGTTATTATTGTTGGGGGTTACTTTACTGACTCATAACAAATCCTTGAGTCAACCTAATTTTGCGGTCTTGAGTCGGAATAAATCCTTGTCAGCCGAATTTAGCTATCTTGAGTCCAAATAGATCCTTGTGTCTACCTAATTTTAGGATCTTGAATCGGAATAGATCCTTGAGTCAACCTAATTTTGCGGTCTTAAGTCGGAATAAATCCTTGAGTCAGCCGAATTTTCCGATCTTGAGTCCGAAAAAATCCTTGAGTCAGCCGAATTTACGGTCTTGAGTCCGAATAAATCTTTGAATCAACCTAATTTTTAGGTCTGGGACGGTATTATCTTTGTAACCTGAAAATGTCTAAACGCCGCCCATGTCTAAACAGCAACTTCATGTTGTCGGCACCTCAAGCAACTTGTCTCAAATGAAGGTAAATATGTTTGTATGTATGTATATATGTATGTGCATATGAATGTGTGTTGTGTGTTTCCATTTGCCGACATCGGCTGGTGGTAATTGCACCATTACCGATTCAGGTGTTTACCCACATCAAATGTCTGCCCATGTACCAGCAACAGCTGTACGTTCACAGCGAATACATAGGCATATTGACTTTCACACACACACACACACGCACACTCAGGCACATTTTAATGCAAATAAAACGCAGCTATGCAGGCTGATCAATGGTGCTAATAAATGATGTTATTGTTGTTGTCGCGCATGTTATTATTGTTGTTGTAGAAATATTTTTGTTGTTGTTGTAGCCACTCTTGTTGTTGTAGTCATTGTTGTTGTTGTTTGCATTGCTGTTGTTGTTGTATCCATTGTTGTTGTTGTGTGTATTGTTGTTGCAGTTTTTGCTGTTGTTGCATATTGCGGAACTTTAGTTGCTTTAGCAGTTGCCAGTCAAATTAAAATTTTCAACAGACATAGCGAATAACAACAACAACAACTACTACAATAATAAAATAATTAGCATTTAAAATAGT
Organism: Bactrocera tryoni; assembly: GCF_016617805.1. Classification (NCBI taxonomy): domain Eukaryota; kingdom Metazoa; phylum Arthropoda; class Insecta; order Diptera; family Tephritidae; genus Bactrocera; species Bactrocera tryoni. Next base: position 8,614,280 of record NC_052501.1, read on the forward strand.
AATCATTACCATCATAATGCCAATGGTAATTTGGAGTTGGCTGCAGCAGCTGAAGTGCCATAAAGTACTAATGAGACGCTGCACTTACATACATATTAACCATAGAACGCCTAGCACTGTAACCTCTATCGTCCTCCGGCTAGCCAACAGTGTTTATATAAGAAATCTTCCTGTCTACGCCATATCAGCTCAGCTGAGTACATACATATGCACAGACTGTCTAAATAGCCGAGCACTTGAACCCTTCTTGCACTTGGCAACACAGAAACACATACACACGTGTACATAGATGCATACATCAACTCTTCGGCCGCCTGTTGCTTCCTTTCCATTTCGATTTCATATTTGCACGGCAATTCAAGTGAAACATCCATCTGTCCGGAGTGCACAAAACAACAACAGCTACAACAACACAGGTGCTGATTCGAGGCCATGCAAGGATACTTGCCGGCTATTTGCTGGCTATCAACGACGCGCAGATCATTGATCATTCAAGCCCAACGCTCCACACGCCATAGTCATGGCTAATTGTTGGCTTAAACGCGCTCAATCTGACTCTGACTCCGACTTTTCGTATGCCCGACGACGCTTTGCTCTTACTCCTTTTTTTCTCTTTATATCGCCTTTGTGTAGCTTAACTCTTATTGCCTGTTTGTTTTAGTTTCCCAGCGTGTTGTTGTTTTAACAACAAACAGTTCGCGTCTTTGCTTGTAACATCAGCACGCAATGTCCGTTACATTTGCATAAAAATGAGAGTATGCGGCTGAGTGTGTGTGTGTGAGTATGCGTGCGTGTTTGAGAAACCATCTTAATTGTTTACTGTTGACTGATTTCTGTAGTGTTTATTAATTAAATGCAAAATATGGCATCCAATGGCCGGAACTCTTGAGTTCAGCGCAGACGACAGATGAGTAGAAGTGGGGTAGAGGTGATGCCGAGCACTTTTTAGGTCCGATCTGCCTTAGCAATAGTCTTAAAAATCCGCAAGGAGACGGCTATAATATCTATGGAGGCATATGCACTTCGTTAGCGGGGAACTTGGTATAGCGTAACCTCACTTTCTATGTAATAAAATAAATAAAGACAGGAAAACACGTTAATTTCGATTGCACCGAGCTATAATACCTTCCACAGGTGCATTTCTTACAGCATAAAAGGGCTTAAAGAGATCTTGAACTTGATTTTGACCAGTCGGTGATCCAGTCTAAGCAATATGCTTCAGGGACTGTAGCCTTGGGAAATCATTAGTATCGAATTTCATGAAGATTTCTCTGAAATAAAGCATTTTTCTAAACTAGAACTTTATATTGATCGATGATATTGTATGAAAAATTAAAAAAATAAAATAAGAAACAAAATTAAAAAAAAATTTTATTTAAAACAAATTTTAAAATTATAAAAAAATTTAAAACAAATTAAAAAAAAAAAAATAAAAAAAAAGAATTAATTCTCTCAGGGAAACCCAGATAAGAAATATGAAAAAATTAATAATAAAAAAAAAGAATAAAATAAAAGGAAACACAAAATAAAGCTATCAAAAACAACGAAAAAAAACAAAGAAAGTAAAAGAAACGAACAAAAAATCGAGAAGAAAGTTGCTTTAAAAGGAAAGTTATCACGTAACGAGTTCACACAATGATCAGATAAAGAAAAAATATATATGTATAAAAAAAAAAAATGATTCACCAAATTTTTTTGCTCCACAAGTGTTAAAAATTAACATTATATTTGCGCCAATACTTAACTGATGCCATTCAAAAAATATGAAAAGGAATTAAAGTTTTTACGAAGCCCTCATCGACAGTGCAAATTTTGATGCGTGCCATAAATTGCGCAATAATTCGTAAAAAATACACTATAATTTCGCATAAAAGCTATAATTTCGAGTTTGCATTGAACTCGTTTTTTTCCACTTCGAAATTATGTGAAGCCAAGTAAGTGGCGCTTGTGCCTTGTAAAATCAGAGTATTTTGATGGCATGCAAATATTTGTGAAGGGAAGAAAATTAAAAAAAAATGAAAAAAATCGATGTCGAAATTGCATTAAGTAGAGTCACACATATTCAATTATTTTGAAAGGAAAATAATTTAATATTCTCTCCAGGTGGTCGACGATTATTAACTATTATTATTATTTTTTTAAGGAAAAAATATTTGAAAAAAATATTTCAAAAAAAAAAAACAAAAATTAAAAGAAAAATTCGGAAAAAATATAAAAAATTAAAAAAAAATTAAAACAATTGTCGGCAAGAAATATTTTTTAAAATTTTCTTTTATCAAAAATTTTGAAACAATTTTATTTAGCAGAGGCACACATATAATTATTTGAGACGAAAACAACTTAATATTCTCACCCAGGTGAGCGAAGATTATTAACTATTATATTATTATTTTAAGCAGAAAAAAATTTAAAAAAATATTAAAAAAAAATATTTAAGAAATAAAAATTTAAGAAATAAATTTTTTTATTTAAAAATTTAAAAAAATAATGTGAAAAATTAAAAGAATTTCTGTGTGTGAGATATGTATATTTTTACGAAATTTTTTTATCAAAAATTTTTTTCCGATGACCGTATTCTAATTTAGTAAAGGTACACAGAAAAAATTTAAAAAAAAAAAATATTTTTAAAAAAAATTTTTTTATTTAAAATTAAAAAAAATTAAAAAAAAGAAATAATGTGAAAAAATTAAAAGAATTTCTGTGCGTGAGATATGTATATTTTTATATGAAATTTTTTTTATCAAAAATTTTTTTCCGATGACCGTATTCTAATTTAGTAGAGGTACACATTCAATTATTTTGAAACGAAACGCTTCCAGCTAATAAATCTCCAAGTTAATTTAATTTTTCATTACTTTGCGATTTTCATATGTTCGCCGCCGCCCTCTCAGATTTCTTCAATTTTAGCAGTACAATCAATCGTGCCGCTACAGTTTTTCCATTACTAAATAGTGAAGAAGACCTTGTTTATTATGGCTAGTATAATTGAAATCGAAAATTGGCAGAATATACTATATAACAATTTGAAGGTGTGTACCTGCAGCAAGCTGTGTGTGAATTAATGGAGTGGGCGTGTTATTTCTCACGCGTCTTCTGTGATTGAGCGGCACGAAATGGATTAAACAATTATATGTTATGTTGTATGTATGTAAATGGTCATAACGATGGCGTAAAGGGCTACTTTACATATGAAAAAACAATTTCGGTGAGGAAAAATATATAGAAGAAGTTTATATGTATTAATAATAAAGTTTGCGAGCCAATTTATATACAGTAAGTAACTTATACCCTTGAGCTTTATATCTAACAAACGGCTCTGAATACCGGTATGGCTGAGTTAGGTAAGGTTTCAAACAGTTTTTGGCGGCAGAATGATTTTCGAAAATTTATTTCGAAGACAGCACTTCAGAATGATTTTGGAAAATTTATTTCGAAATCAGCAATTCAGAATGATTTTCAAGAATTTATTTCGAAATCAGCAATTCATTTTGGAAAACTTTGGATTCCGTTAATCCCATAGGCAATATACAGAAGCACCTTTGAAAATAGGTGTCTGGCGCTGAGAAATATTTTTTTTTACAAAAAACTATCTAAGATCCAAAACCAAAAAAATGTATTACTCTTATAGCTGAACACAGCTAATAATCGAAAGACTAGTAAAAATTTGGATTTTTGTTAAAATGGCAGTTTCCTCGAATAAGCTTATTTTTTGTAAAAAAATGTACACCTCAGAGCGGCTTAAAAAATCGAAGTTATTAACAAAAATACTATTCCTTCGATCATTATCAAATATACATATGTATCTGGCAAGGTCGTATGAAATTTTCAAGCCGATCGATACAGCAATTTCAGAGCAACTTTCCTCACCGACTCTGAAACCAGCCAATCCGACAGTGGCAAAACTTAAAATATTGCATATTTTCTAATAAACGTTGCATAGCTAACTAAATTTTTGACTTTTTCACAATGTAGACACTTGAGCCACTCACTAACTCCCAGTGCAACCACTCTTCAATAAAAAGTTTTCAGAAAAATATTTTATGCTTGTGAAATTTTTCCCACCGACTGTAGCCAACCAAACTTCATTCATACCCACATGTCAAGCCCACATATTTGTGGCTCAAATGAGCGACTTTTTATGCGACGCAATAATTTAAGTAGAAATTGAAATTTAATTAAAACCTCGGAGTCATTAACGGCAGCCGCACCAAAAACCGCAGAGCAGCAGCCATAAACGAGTAAATGTATTACAAATAAATTTTATGTGAGGCGTTGCCAGGCGAAAAACTAAAATAACAATAAAATTAAATATGAAAAAAGGCGCAAAAAATCAAAACAAAAACAAAAAAAAAATAAAAATAAAAAAATAAACAGGAAAAAGAAATTAAAAACAAAAACAGGAAAAAAAATAAAAAACAGGAAAAAAGGAAACAAAAAGAAAAACACAAAAAGAAAATATAGAGAAAAGGTGGCGAAACGCAGCAAAAAACAAACGAGTAAAAGCCAAAGGAAGCAAAAAGCAGCAAATGCAATTACATTTAAATATTTTATTTGTAACTCTAACCGTTTAGCAGTATACAAATATATCTGTGTGAAATTACGCTCGTGTGCCGAGCAAGTGTTACTCGCATGCATTTTCGTGTGCTTTTTATGCACTCCTGTGGTGCTTTATGGCTGTCAAAAGCTTTCGCGTCAACGCTCTGCTTGAGTGTGTGTACTTTTTGCACTCACTGTCTGCTTGGCTAGCATTCACAGACGATATGTTATTGTTGCTTATACATATTATCATTTTGCTTGCAACAGCGCAAGAGACATTAATGCGAATAGCAACAAATAAAGCCAATATTTTTATGATCTGTTATTAGCAATTGTAAATTATTGCAAAAGTAATAAAAAATCGCCACACAGTGTCTGCTGTTGATAATATGTTGTTGTTTGTTGCATGCAGACGCAGAAAGTTCGTTTGAAGGGCTGCGGGAGAGGTGTTTAAGTAGGGGAATGTATACATATGTATGCATATTTATATGTATGTACATACATACATAAGTATATGTATGTACATACATACATATGTATATGTATGTATGCATAGGTATACACTTACATACATACAACTCAAATATGCACAAATCAGGTGTAAATGATATTTTTTTATCGTACGAAAACAAATTTCTCTAACATACTGACGCCTGTCAGACACTTTTGTGGTAAATTATTTGAGAAAAAACGCAAAACATAAAAAACGTTAACTTATGTTACAGCAAAGCTACAATATCCTTCCTAAAAAGAAATTTTCCATACAAGAACTTGATTTTGTTCGTTCAATTTATATGACAGCCATATGTAAGAGTGGTCCGATTTGAATAATTTGTTCACAGATTGTACTGTTACCTTGGGCAATTATCCATGCCAAATTTCGTGAAGATATCTTGACTAATAAAAAAGTTTTCTATACAAGCACTTAATTTTGATCAATCAGTTTGTATGGCAGCTATATGCTATAAGAGTCCGATTTGAAAAATTTTTCCACAGTTTATAGCGATGCCTTGGGAAATTATTCAAACCGAATTTCGTGTAGATATCTTGTTAACTAAAAAAGTTTTCCATACAAGCACTTGATTTGGATTGTTCAGTTTATATGGTAGTTGTATGATATAGCAGCACGATCTGAAAAATTTGTTTACAGTTTATAGGGTTGTCTTGGACAATGGTCTATGCCGAATTTCGTGAAGATATCTCATCAAATAAAAAAGCTTTCCATAAAAGAACTTGATTCCGATCTGTCAGTTTGTAAGGCAGCTATAAGCTATAGTGCTCTGATATCGGCGATTCCGACAAATAAGCAGCTCCTTGGGGAGAAAAGAATGTACACAAAATTTTAGATCAATAACTCAAAAACTGAGCGATGTGTACGCGTATATGTATATAGACAGTTGGCCAAAAGACACGCCTAAATCGACTCAACTCGCCTCACAGATCAGTTATAGTACATTTTATAAGTAGTTTATAGGGTCCCCGACGTTTCTTACTGCGTGGCAAACTTAATATACTCCGTACAGGGTATAAAAATGACCAGACTGAAAGTAACGGTTACACGTTGCAAATACCTGTCTGCAACCACCCTGACGTTCACGCATAAAAATATATCTACAATCACAAACACACATGTATCTATGTAGGTGTGTGCCGTTAAAGTGAAGCTTAAATTTCAAAAATTTTAATTATAAACTACGCCAGCCACTTTGTTGCATGCCACAATGTGTGTAAGTCATTTTAAGCGAGACATAACTTATTCTATAATTTGTTATTGCCGCTGCTGCTGCTGCTGCTGCTGCTGACGACTGACTGACGGTTGTTGGACTGCTGGCTGCACGTCCTCTCACGGCTAGACACTTAGTTAGTTAGTTGGTTAGTTATTTAGGCAGGTTGGCAAGAAGCCACAAATGTCTTTTGTGGCAATAAAGAAAATGCCAAAATAAAAAATTTAAAATAAAATAGAAAATAAATAAAATGCAATAAAAATCGCTGCAGCAAAGCTTTATTTTTGCATGTACATTTGCGGTTGCAAGCATTTGTGGCATGCAACTGCATAATGGTTTTTCTTGCTATTATTGTTGTTGTTGTTGTTGTGGAAAAGGGCGCAACCGAACGTTTTGCCACATAAAATATGTCATCAACTCGACATTAATGCAACAACACGGGCCAACAAGACGCTGCGCTCTTTGCTGCCAATGCGGCCATAACACATACACATATACAAACATATACATATATATTTAGCTATGTATTTATATAGGTACTGGTATTTGTTAGGTTTTGGCTCGTCTGGCTGTTTTTCACACATTTATTTGCGCGAAAATTCAGACACACGCGTTGCAAATCTTTTATGCCCGTTGATTGCACCTTTGCGAAAAACAAAACCCAGAAAGAGTTGCCCCTTTGTTAACACTTTGAACATTTCTTAACTCTTTTACAACAAATTCAGCTAGTAAATGAGCAAAAAGTTGGGTTGTTGTAGCTTATTGCTGAGATTTAGTCGGAAAATGTCATTTACTTCGCCAGGAAGGCTCAAATAAATCTGATGCTTAGCAGTACCGACCCTTTTCAGTAAGCTATACTTGAGCTTAATCAGAAATTACGGACATTTTATTGCGGAACTAACTAAGGAGCTACATGTTGTTGTTGTTGTAGCGGCACAAATCTGCCGAGTTGACAGTCTTCGGCCAGATTAAAAACCGAGTCGGTTCCGGTTACATAGACCCGACTGTCATAGGAACGGTACTATATACCATATTGCCTTTCCATATACCATATATCAGTTCGGTTTATCAGGAAGTTTGTTAGGTTTAACCGACTTGAAGTTCCACCAACCTTTACCGCTTGGACTGGTACTGTTGAAGAATGGATAAGGCCTGCGGCTATCACTAAAATTCGAACTTGTGAATTTCTAGGTTGTCGTTTTTGTTATAGCGTCAGAGTTTTGCCGAGTTGACAGGCCTTGACCGGATGAAAAATCGGGATTCATTCCGGTTATGTAGACCTGACTGTCATGGGAACGTGAATTTATAGGTAGAATTACTCGGTTATCTGCAGATAATTCGTTGTTTTGGACTATACATTCTACATGTTCGATATACAACGCAAATAAAGTTAAAATAAAGGCTTCCAACATCCACTAACTCATCCCAGAAGTACGCTTCGTCCAATTTCAGTACTTCGAGATCACAAAATTTAACAACACAACAAAAAATTCCAAAACAATACAACATTAGATCAACCTAATCATATGATCTTCAGTTACTTTAGCACAGAATTAATTTTTTTTGGGGAAAACAACTTTAAATTTCTTCTTTCTCTACTTACTGTGTTCTCAATGTGAATGCGGCACTTGTTATGCTTGAGGGCAAATGTAGACCCTTAATGATTTCCTGCCACAATTTTTTGTTGATGACATCAACAAGACCGCCACGCGCTATAACCAAATTATATAGCTCATATAAGTCCAAAACGGATTTCGCCATTATCGGTAAACGATTGATGGGTGTGCCTGAAAATGAGAAGAAAATATTTTAGAGAAACGATTTAGAGATATTTTAGAGATAAATTATTTTATATATTTTAGATTAAAAAAGATATGAAACAGTGATAAATGCTTACAGAATTTATATAAGTACTATTAGAGATAAAATTGTATTGTATCTACAGTTTATTGGAAATGAGGGCATAATTGGATCCCTACATATTTATTTGTTTGTACAGAATTTCACATATTTCTGCGATCTCAAGATCTTAATAGTAATTAGCTGCTTCTTAAAAGTTTTAATGATCGTAGAAACATTGAAGATCAAATTAAAGTTCTAGCATGGAAAACTTTTTTATCTAAATCAATATTTCCACGAAACTTGGCATGAATTATTTTCCAAGAAAACGGAATAATCCACGAACAAATTGTTCAATTCGGATCCAAAAAAGTTCTTGTATGAAAAACTTTTTTATTTGAAAGGATATCTTCACGAAACTTGGCGCGAATAAAATTTCAAGGCAACCCTACAATCTCCAAAAAAATTGTTCAGATCGGATCACTATAGCACATAGCTGTCTTACAAACTGAAGGAACAAAATAAAGTACTTGTATGAAAAACTTTTTTATTTGAAAGGATATCTTCACGAAACATGGCATGAATAATTGTTCAAGGCAACCCTACAATATCCAAAAAAATTATTCAGATCGGACCACTATAGCATATAGCTGTCATACAAACTGAACGAACAAAATCCAGTGCTTGAATTAAAATTTTTAATTTGTGAAGTGTATTACTGTTTATTAAAGATTTTTTACTTGTTTTTTCATATCCGTTCAACTCTACGCTGAAAATAACCTTAAAATGTATTCATAATGGATTTTAGCAGCTTTTCATAAAGTCGTTGAGAATTACTAGCTACCTCTACTTGGTGACAAAGAAAAAATTGTCACTCAAATTTGAACTTTCTCATTCATATTCGTATTAGTGATTGCGAATATTGAATTTCCTTAAATAAATATTTGTTTACATTATTTACAGTTATTTCACTGATAAGTAATTAAGATAATTTTCTAAAAGCAAATATTTACACAGACTACAAATCAAACATACTTATTTACCTAAGAAAAAAGTGAGAAGTGATAATGGCAAATAGAAATATGCTGTTATTTAAACGGTAAGCATACTTTGTTGTTGCAATAAAAAAACAACAAATGCTATAAAAAAATTTATAGCAAAGCACAATGCACACATACATACATACCAACTATATATATGTATGTACATGGATACAGTAATCGTAAATAGTATAAGTATTGTATATAGCTAATAAGTAGCGTAGCTAATGGCAAGTACACAAAAAAGCAACAACAACATATGAATGAAAAAAGCAATAGAAACCAATAAAAAATCTCACACAACACAAGCAGACAAATGGAAAAAAGATTTTTAATTGCAGGCAATCAATTTAATTACAGTTCAATTATCATCGAATGATCATACGTATAACAACAATAACAATAACAGCAATAAGTAGCCATGGCAATAGCGCAGCAATGCTCCGAATCACACACACTCAGCTCAGAAAACTACAAGGAAATTAAAAAATAAAAACGATTTAGCAGCGAATGATCAAGTTTAAGCACATGATCGGACGGACAAGCAGCGAATCGGGCCGAATAAATGGCTGACTGACGTTAAACGAACGTCAACAGCTTTATTGCCAACACTCAAACACAAAACTTTTGAACATTTCTATATGAGCGCATACGAATCAATCCGATCGCAGCTAACGATCGCCAAGCGATCATCTTGATAGTGTTGATGATGATGAGGAGGAAGATGCTGAGGCACAGCGGAACTTATCGCCGCGTAATTGCTGGAAACGAAAGTGTTAAATGCTCAACTAAGCAGAACAACAACAAAATCAATAAAATAGATTTATCGGCAAAGCAAAAACAAAGTGGCAATCACAGACGTCTAACAGACAACTAGACAAAGGCGCGGGGAATCGTCGGCTCACACAAATAATCAATTCATTACACACATTCAATTTGCGGCTGCTGCAATCGTTTTATAACGAGCATTATTAGGCTGAGTAGCAGTCGGAGAAGACGACTAGCAGCGATCAAGCGTGGATGAAAGCGATCGTTCGGCGATGCAATGATGCGTGTGCGCTGAAGTGTTGCCAACATATTGTACTAATTATGGCGCAAGCCCATTTAGTTTTGATTTTACTTCAAATAAGTAGTTAAGTGTGTGAAATTTAAATTACTTGTGTAGCGATCGCGTTGATCGTGAAGAAAAAGAAAAACAGAATATGAACTTTGGCTGTACCCTGGCTATAATACCTTTTACAGGTGCATTTTTTATAGCAATGATATCCTTCACAGGTGCATTTTTTATAGTATTGAGGGTTTAAAAATATCTTTAACTTGATTTTGATCGATCACTTTGTATGGTAGCTGTATGCTATAGCGGTCCGAAAATACTACCTTGGAAAATAAGCTCAGCGGAATTTAGTGAGGATATCTTGTCAAATAAAAAAGTTTTCCATACAAAATCTTGCTTTTGTTCGATCAGTTTATATGGTAGCTATATGATATAGTGGTACTATCTGAAAAATTCCTTTGCAGATTGTAGCGTTGTTTTGGACAATGATCTATGTCGAATTTGGCAAAGAAAACTTTTCGAGTAAATAAATTTTCCATATAAGAACTTTATTTTGATCGATCAGTTTGTATTACAGCTACAAGCTAAAGTGCTCTGATATCGGCGATTTCGACAAATGAGCAGCTTCTTGCGGAGAAAATGACGTTTGCAAAATTTCAAAACGATATCTCAAAAACTGAAGGACTAGTTCACGGACTTGGATGTCATGATGATTATTTATGGTCTCCGATATTTCCTGCAGAGTGTTACAAACTTCATGGCAAATTTAATAGCCTTCTATATGAGAAAGTGACCTAAACTCGTTCTAATCTCCACAATTTTTCTTCACTTCACTTGCTTCGCGTTAAATGTTGCAATCGATCACGTCCGGCAACGCCACTAACGCACCTACACCCGGCAGCTATATATTTATGTGATTCCAATGCAGGTAAATAAACACCCACAAATGAAATGAAATTAAAAGCGATCAGTTAATGATCATAAAATTCAGTTTAATAAAAAAGCAATTTGTACATGTTCGTATACTTTTTTGCTTCAACTCAAAACATACACGATCGATTGACTTTTTTACGACTTCGCTCGCAAAGGAATCAATCAAACTACAAATGATCGACATGTTGATTGAATGAAAACGTTGTTGTGCTGCGCTATGTTGTTATACATATTGCGTTAATGCGTAAACACGAGCGAAAAAAATGCGCCTGCAGGCGATGACGAACAGCGGCCGATCGATCAGTGCGGATCGGTTGTGAAGTATACGAAATCAAATAAAAATTGGAAAATAATGTTGGGAAATAAAAAGTGAGAAATTACCAAATGATTGTTGTTGTGAACATACAAATACGCATACCTTGCATGCAATTAGAAGGAGCTGAAGATGTGCAGAGGCTAAACGATCGCAGTGATCGTTGCAATAAAAACTGAGGAATTACCAAATGATTGCGCCTACAAACAGACATAACAACTTGTAGCTGCATACAAGCGCATCTGCATAGCGAAGTGAAGGCGGTAAAGGCGGCTAAGTGATCGCAGTGATCGAGTGATCGTTGCAGAAGATCATTTGCCTCAGCACGCGAGCAATCAAATGAGCGAGTGCGATTTAATGATGCTTACAAAGCTGCCAACAGCAGATTTTATCAAAAATGGTACGCTGGTCGTTGAAAAAATTAATTGCATGCCACAGAGGTGGACAGAAAGTGCGCCAAATAAAATTTTAAGGAATGCAATCTTCAAAAAAAATTATAAGAGATAATAAACTATTTGCTGGCACACATCATTTGTCAATATGTTAAACGAACAAGAAAAATTATCAATAAGCTGTCATACCCTTCACAAATAAAAAGTTTACAAGAACTTTATTTTGCTTTATCAGTTTGTATGACAGCTATATACTATAGTGATCCGATCTCAACAATTTTTTCGGTTTGTATGACAGCTATATGCCATAGTGGACCGATCTGAAAAATTTCTTTGGAGATTATAGCGTTGCTTTGGAGAATTTTACATGCCAAATTTCGTGAATATATCTTTTCGTATAAAAAAGTTTGCCATACAACAACTGGGTTTGTCTTGATCAGTTTGTATGACAGCTATATGCTATAATGACCCGATCTGAACAATTTGTTCAGAGATTTTACTGTTGTCTTCGAAAATAATTCCTGCCGAATTTCATGAAGATATCCTTTCATTTAAAAAAGTTTGCCATACAAGAACCTTAACATGATCGGCCAGTTTGTATGGCAGCTACATATATGCTATAGTGCTCCGATATCGACGATTCCAACAAATGAGCAGCTCTTTGGGGAGTAAAGAGTATGTACAAAATTAGAAATCAAAAACTTAAAAACTGAGGAACTAAATCGCGTATATATTGACAGACGGACCCGCCAAATCGACTCAGCTCGTCATCCGGATCATTTATAGATCGTTTTAATAGAGTTTCCAACGTTTCTATACGATTGTTGCAAACTTCATGGCAAACTTAATATACCTGGTTTAGGGTATAAATATACAATCAAATGCAGAGCAACGTCATTGGCGCCGCAACCAGCGTTAAAGATCGCTGACGCCTCATATCACTCATTATATGAGGGCAATATGCATTTTTGTGGCAAAGTGTGGCGGTTAAATATACAAAAATAACATAAATGTAATGTAGCTATAAAATTATTTAAAAATGCATTAAAAATTACCGACACAGACACATACACATACTTACATATATGTACATGTGAGCAGCGAGCGTGTGGAGTGAGTGGCAAGCGCTGCAATATGACAATAAGACGTTGTGTGGCGCTCAGACAGTAGGCGACACAAAAATAATAACAACATAAGGGGTGGCTTGGAAAGTAAGTGACAGACAAATGCGCTGACTGAGTGGCAAACACACGACAGGCAATCAAATGACAACAAAAGTGCCAACAACATATCAAAATAGCGACAACAACAACAGCGACTGCAGTGAAGGAGGCAAAAGTAAGTAGCCAAAATAAGTGGTAATGATGACTAACAGTAATCGGTGCCGGGCTGGCAGTCGCAGGCAGATGCATGGCTACCCATCAGCAGCCTCATTATCACTAATAACAACACAATCAGCATACGCGAAGTGTCGCCTCCTCCAATAGTGTATGCATACATACATATGTATGTAGTAGAGAAGTATCCCTCAATTGCAGTCAAGCCAACAGGAATGTGACTCCATCAGTCAGTCACTCAGTCAGTCAAAAAATATTCGCTGACGCAGACTGCAACTATTCTTGTTGCTTTTCTCAGGTATCCAGCGTGTTGTTGTTGTGCTCGATTAAGTTATGTCTGTTTGTCCGTATGTCGTAAGTAGGCTCATTCATTCACACTTGAGCAAAAAATAATAATTGAAAATCACTTTATATTGAAAATTTTGCTGTGTAATGTTGTGGCAACGCCGGCTGAAGCACCTTCATTGCCCTATTTTACTTTGTCTGCCAGCAAATTGATCATCGAAATTATGTTAATTAGATATTAATTAATTCATGCATTTGCTTTTTATTTATTTTGTGTATAAATGATGCTCGAAGTTGAATTGTTGATCCAGATTGAGTTGATAGCGAAATTGTGCTTTGTAATAGCGCTTGTAAATATGTATGTATGTATCATATGTATGTAAATTTGTATAGCACATACAATGAGCGTCAAACAGCGAATACAAGAGATGAAATTTTAATAATTAATTTTTGGTTTGAAAAATAATCAATAACTTTGAATTGAACTTTATTCAATTTCAAAATTATTTTTTAATTAGTTAATTAATTTAACTTAATATTTTTTATAATTATATATTTTTAATTATTATTAATTTAATAATTTTTTTTAAATATTATTATTTTTTAATTAATACTTATTTTAATTATGTGTTTTTATTATTAATTATATTTTTAATTGTTCCTTATTTGAACAAAGAAAGCTAGAGTAAGTAAAAAGAGTTTAAACTTTTTCTATTAAAAAATTAAATATTTTTAATTAAACTTTATTCAATTTCAATA